>NC_141793.1:9991619-10291619 GCF_054643075.1 Acanthaster planci
TAGTGACTGGTCTTGTGCATGGTCTTGTGATGGTTTCTACTGCAACAATGAGTATAGTAGTAGTGCTCTCAAGAATCACACAGTAATCAGTGACACCATGGGTGTAAATATTTCCATGAAACAAGTTAACATACACAGCATGGCCCCTATTGTATCAGGTTCAATGCTCCACTTGACAATTCTAAAAAACATAAAATATTGCACATATTTTAGATGCTGGAAAAGTGAACTCCAAACGGCAATATTGACAGATCTAAAAAAGCAACAAGGATGGACTATTTTCCTTCAAAAACTAAAAAAATGAACAAATATTTTTACTGTATTTGTACACCATTATCTGACAAAATAAGTAGTACTTGTACACAATAATAATTTTTTTTAAACACTACATTGTATTTGTTTCTCGATTTCAAACTACAAAGAATTTGAGTTGAGATTGAATAAAGCATCTCTGTAGAGTAGTGCTCCATTCTTTGAATGAACATTGGAAATCTTCTGTCTGCACAAAGATGACATACCGCACTGTCCAAGCCAAAAGAGTTCAGGGAGGTTGTTTGTTAAACCCACACAAGCTACAAAGCACTAACATCTTGATTTCTCGATGCAGTCAAGAAAAACGTGCACGCTTGATGCTTTGATCACATGCCCACACGACAGAAGCCAAAAGAGGCCACCGCATGTGTGGAGCCAACAGAATATTCCTTTGCTTTGTCACAAGTGTAGTTTTCGCCACCCAGAATGGCTGGCTTTGAGTAAAATTCCAAGAGAATAAATTCACTAAGTGTTAAAAATATCATGCAGAAAATACAAAATAATACATACATGTATTACATACTAGACATAAATGCCTCCTATTCTAACACTGATAAAACAATATGTTGAGGCAAAATGAGCCAACCAAGCTGGCCACCTGCACAAACGACAGTCCATATTTATAAACTAAGGAAAGGTCTACAAGGAGGGAAGAAGGCTCAGAATAATAGTTTGCCACCATAGCATGGCCGTGCTGTGGACAGTGCAAAGCATAGTCCATATTTGGGTACCACACCAATATGGTGGCCAGGGTCTGATAATGAAACACTAGACCCAGTCTTATTTTTCATTGAGGGTATAATACGCTTGTGACAGCAATGCAGTTTTACAACATATATTCAGTCATTACACTGATACACGGTCAAGAAGGTTGCCTCAAAGTTGGCAAATACAGTGGAACGCTGCTATAACAAACACGACGGGGTCCACGCTAAATGTTCAGTACAGCGGTCGTTTGGTATAGCGAAATTAACTGCCAAACGTTTTGTTGCCATGTTGAATAGTGCCCTCTCTTGTCTAACTGAAGTGCGCTCTCTTGTGATGCTATGATTCCCTGTTTTCGTGATGTTTTGCCATTGCATTCACGTTTGAGGTTTCTAGAAATGTATCTGTAAATTATTTTTGTTTTTTATTAAATCTTGAGTTACAAAATTTATATTTAGTTTATCCTTCCTAGTCGTGAAGCTACCGCTCAGGATCGATCTCTGATGCATACTGTGGCGAATCTCGGTTGATTTGCAACTGCATAATGTTCGGTAAGTTTTGTGCACAAAATATTGGGAGCCAAGGACGATGTTTGGTACAGCTCAATGTTCGGTATTGCGGTGTTCGGTATAGCGACGTTCCACTGTAGACACCACACACCACAGCTGTGACACAAAACAAGAAGTCTGTTGATACTTTGTGACCTTGCGGCGGTGAGTTCCGTTTCTACATTGCCTTCAAGGCGGGGCTGAGGTCGGCGAAGTAACTGTGGGCGAGGCCCTCCTCGGCAGACAGTCGCAAGGAGGGGTTGCACACCAGGAGCCGCTGTAAGAGGTCGCGACCTTTGGCCGAAAGGCTAGGAACCACTGAGGAGAGCGGAGTACTGGGATGACAAATTGGGTAGGGCTGTGAAGAAAATGGTGGAAAAATGGTTCTAATTAATCAGACATGCATATTTATGAATGTCTACAAATCTCATGCTCCAAATGCTAAGGCTGTGTGTAAGGAACTTGTAACACATCATGAAATTCATCTGTAGATGACAGCACCCTGTGACACACGCCAGAACAAATTTCCAAACATAAAATTAAACTGGCCAGTCTCAACTTGTCTGCTTCCTTGTGACCATCAAGATCCATCATTATGGTCTTATAAAATTACTTGCATCAACATTTCCAGAAAAAAACCATACAATTGGTTTGATTTTGTAATGTAGGAAATTGTGTCATGTGTCCAACAGAATCTATGTCTTAATGAGGGTCACGCTGTTAGTGAAGAAAAATACTTCTACAAAAAAAATTTAATCGTCAGAACTATTTCTTTACCCTGTTGCGACTGGGAGTCTCAAGCATTCATTTTCTTACCTCTCAAAATTAGAGATTTCATGAATTAAGAGTAGAGGAGCAATTTGAGAGTAGTGCCTTGCTTAGGGACACAAGACCCATGGTTAGCTACACTTGAGCAGGGCTTGGCTTGTTGCAACGTAAGATTTTAGTCAGACTGTAAATGCATGGAATTCATTCTAGCAAGGGATGGGTTCCGCTTACCTTGAAGTCGGGCAGTTTGGAGATGCCAGGCCAGGTGTCCTCCGTGGGCGTCCCGAGGAGCTTGAAGATTCTCTTCAACTGATCATCCACGTCATTTCCCGGAAAGAGCGGCCGACCTGCATTTGCCATCTCTGACCACAAAAACAGAACATAACCAATTGCACCTTGTACATTGATATGGATTTGAACTGTCCATCTTTGGAACGGTGAGCTTGCCCATTTCCAAATCAGCTATCCTAGAAAAAGTTGGCAATCTCCCAATCAGCATGTTCCTAAATTGTGGCAGTTGTAAGGAAACCAGGTTTGCGTCCGGAAAGCAAAATACCGTAGGGATGTTTTCCTGAAATGATTTCCCAATTTTTTAAATCCTTGAAAGAATCAACCTCCAACGCCGGGAAGGTGATAGTAGTCATTCCTGAAGTGTTGGTGTTTTCAATTCCATTTTCAAGAAAACATTTAAAGAACTGTTCTGGACATAATCTTGACCTTGACATTTTGTGTTTCGCTGGAACACTGCCAAACTGTGAACATTTATCCTATGAAAACTGTGAAAAAGTTTCCACAATGCCAAATGTGATTAGAGTCAAACACAAAATGTGGCACATTAGGAATCGGCTTGATTCCACCAGCAAACTCTACACAGTGCCGTACAGCCTAAAAATGAACACCAAAGTGATTGCAAAATTGTACAAGTTTGCAAGTACCAATGGTGTACAGTACGTGCATATATTTTCAACTGAATTTGTACAAAACTATGGCACCTTTTCGTAAGCACAAAGGGTAAAGTATGAACACAGAATGAAAATTCTGCAAAAATGTCTACCACTTTATTACATGTAGGTTCTACAGTTTCACTGATGAGAATGTATTGTACATCTGCAATAAGCACAGATGTCAAACCTCACCCGCAAATATGCATCCCGCCGACCACATATCGATGGAGGTCGTGTATATCCTGGCACCGAAGAGCACATCAGGAGGCCTGTACCACAAGGTTACGACCTCAGCGGAGAAACACCTCACTGGAATTCCAAATGCCCTAGCCAGGCCAAAGTCAGCCAATTTCAGTTCGCCATTCTGAAAATCAAACACACACCAACCACTTGGGTCTGTAACTGTCAACTCTCCTGATTTCAACAAAAACTTTTCAAGGTAAGTCACATATCAAAAACGTAACACTTCATAAACACTAATGAGATGTGACTTTTTAGCCTGGGGAGATGTTAATATAATAAAGTTGCTTTGGGCATTTCAACCTTCACTATATTTTAACTTTTATTAAAGTGGCGTACATACATGTATTCACAGTGGCACAAAAGGAATTCAATACTGACTGGCAAGTGCACGTTTGTCATGTATCACTCACCCAACAAGCTTCCCTGCATGCATGTAAGTAGCTGATTTGTGTTTAGCTGAGATACGGGCCCCGAGTGGGACCAACAGAGGGCACGATTTGCCTAGCAACGGAGGCTCCTTTGGTAGGAACTCCACTTCGCTGGTTCACGAACGATTACGAGATGCATGCGTTGCGTACGCATCGCGACCAATGAAATGAACACTTCCTACCAGCGTGGCTCTTTTCAACTGATGAGGGGGAGCTCCTGCTCAACGTGGATAATGTGGTATCTAGTGCATCGAGTGGAAGTCTACTTTTAACACTTGGCAAGAAAGATTGAATTTTCTGTACCTTATTGATGAGGAGATTTTGTGGCTTGAGGTCTCGGTGAAGAATGTTCTGACTGTGACAGAATGCCAAGCCTCTCAACAATTGGTACATAAAGGACTGCAATGAAAATAAGTAAGGAAAAAAGGTGGGAAGTGACAACTGTGTTACATGTCATTCACCACATGAACAAGGTGGGAAGTGACAACTGTGTTACATGTCATTCACCACATGAACAAGGTGGGAAGTGACAACTGTGTTACATGTCATTCATCACATGAACAAGGTTCACTTTAACAATATGCCAAATTTTTACCAGAAATTATCAGGCAGATAACCAGGATGCACGATTGCCATGTTCCAGGGGGTCTATTAAGAGGTTACACATGAACAGAAATACGTTGGGTGGACAGTTAAGGAGTGAAATCTCGCTATCCGGGGTCATGGTATACTTGCGGTGAGGGTGCACAATGCAAGCTCATAGTTAGAAAAAACCCTGGGGTTTTGATGTGGGGACCGCCAGGCACCAACCTTGACAACATCAGGATCGATCTCACCATTGCAGGCGTCAAAGTACTTCTTGAGGTCTTGGTCACAGCACTCAAAGACCAGCGTGAGCCGTCGGTTGCAGTGCAAGACGTCGTGCAGGTGGACAATGTTCCTGTGCTTCAGTTCCTTCAGGAGGCAGATCTCCCGCAGTGCCGAACTTGGCACACCCTAAGCAAAATAATGCCAAACATATTCAAAGTATTAATTTTCAGGTACGTGTACTATATTTAGTCTAGCGTGTTTGAAACAAAGACATTTCAATACTCTTTTCAGTGGCTTAACTATGAGGGGGGGATGGTGCAGGGTCCTGTGAACCAGCAGAAGTCACCCCACTGCCCCAAATCTTAATATTAAAATGTTTGACCGATGCACAATCCACAGGACATATTTTTAGTGCCCTATTAAAAAAAGTGTGGCCTCCATCCCCCCTCCTTGGAAATTTTGCCCTATGAACAAGAATAAAATGTTAATTTTCTGAAATAGCCTTCACATAAATGTGAATCTGTTGTGTCCTGATCAAGGCCATTTTGAAATCTGATATATCATCTCATATTTTGTAACAAAGATAACAGACATGAAGCTCACCTAGGTGAAAACAAAACAAATCCAAACTGTCAAATCTTGGCTTTCTCAGTGCATGCAAACCCAATGGTGAATATGACAAAATGATTGCACGGGAATGTGCATGCCCCATGAGCAAATTGCATTTATACCGGTAGTCATGACTTCCCTTTAAGCATACTATGGTACATACAATTTCTAATTCCCCTCCCCTCCCAAAAAAAAATAAGACCCCAAGAAAAACAAGTTGGAGAAAAAATTTTGAAATAAAATGTAACATTATGACTCTGTGACACCAAATCTCACCTCATCATCATCGTCCAGCCTGACTCTCTTCAGGGCTACAATTTCCTGCGTTTCCTTGTTCTTAGCTTTAAAGACAGTACCGTACGTGCCTAGACAATGGAACAACATTAGACGGTGATCATTGGTCGTTACAGAGTGTATCCGCTTCATAAGTGACTTTTTCATACACAGGGACGCGCCACGATTCAAAGGCTTCGATTGGACCATCGCTGAAGTTACACGTTAACCTCTGGTTCCGTGGTTTCATGTAAACAGCAATCACTGCATACATTGTATGTGCAGTGCATGTGCAGTGGGAGCGGTTTAACCTGAAGTGACGTCACACTTACGAACCAGATTGAGGCCAACGGTGAGAACGATTAGTCAGGTGGTACGTAAATTGGGTTTCTGCAAAATAGTTTGATGGACTCACGATAGTATTGCTGTATTAGTACCGCTCCATCATGCAGCACAACATGAACACAGGTTACCAGCCAGTAAGCAGAGTATAAGTAAATGGAACAGCTTTGTGACCCTGGTGCACTGCCGCCTCTAGATATACATGTACAATTCCACATGAACAGCGACTTTCTGAAGCTTACACCAGTAACTGATACTGTTTTCCGCATTGAATTTGACTGCCTGTTTACACATGGAATATGATTTCGTACCCGGAATTGAGTTACATGTATCACAATGTCTGAATCTTCAGCCATAGAGGAAGGACACAGGAGTTTGAACTGCCCAGGCTGTAACATCTGGCCAATTACCACTTTCTGGCATGCCTGGTACATGTATGTCCATAGCCAGAGCGCAGCAAACGCTTGCTACGCACCACAACCACAAAACCCCTTTGTACCCTATGATCGCCGCCATAATTTGTCGATGGTAATCTGCATCCTTAAAACTTTGTGCAGTTCTGAGGTAAAGGATATTGAATATTCATGCCTTTGTTGGTGCTCGGTATGATCTCATGACAACATCCAATTTAATACTTTCCCGGTTGCTTGTATTACGCTGTGTGCCCTAAATTTACATGTATATGTGCAGTCATTGCCCTTAATGAGCTCTTTCCTCTGGAGTTATTTTGGGAATAAATAGCCCAGTTGTTTACAAGATTTTGTGTTTTGTTTGAATCATTTTTATTATGGCATTTGTACAAAAGCGTATTTTAAGAGATTCACGATCACTTCCTGTGATGAAATAGTGCATTTTGTTCCTAATGAACTAAGCTTTCAAGCAGTAGTGAACATTTTGTTGGCCAGTCTTAGCCAAATTCATACCAAGTCTTTGAACACTGAAGTATTAAACGGAGGAGAATAAAATTACAAACTCTGCATGGATAATGGAATAGTGTATCAAAGTGTTAAAAGTTTATTTACAATGGCAAAAGTAGGTAGAATATCATGGATTTTTCTCTATATCCTGTCACAGTGATAATTTGTATTTAATTGCAAGCAAAAACAAGCAAAAAGTATTGCTAGGATTCTACTGGCACGGGTTGTTTGGCTAAGATGCAGGCAGTAATCTGGCATTTTTGGAATGTTTTCTATTATTCATCTGACTTGGCGAAAACCATCATTGAACACTTTGAAGTGCCTGAGTTGCAACTCCTTCTGTGTCCTTCCTCTATGCTTCAACATATAGGCCTACACTATTTTAAAAAAGGGGGGTCAGGGCAGTTAGGTGGGTCGGGAGGGGGATCAACAAAAAATTTTTTGGCGGCCTAAACATGTGAAAGAAAAAAGGTTTGGCCTAGGCCTACATGTACATAGGCAAGCATGATAGGTTAGCCTAAGCCTCTTGCCATACATGCCGTAGGCCTAAGTATGGTCACACTGACAGTGGTTTGTACGAAGCAATGTTGTTGTGGGACAATGCAATAATCATGGTAATGGGTGGTCCTGGCCCAAGACTGGTTTTACTATTTTGGCCGGTGCCCCATGCATCACATGTGCTGGTGAGCACAGCTGAATAGCACTACCATTAGAAGGCGCTACATTCACAAGAATTCAAAAATTCTAAGCAAACCTCACACTCACAGTCACACACTCAAGTTCATGAATAACAATGCACATACGCACTGCCCATGTGCAATTAATTTGAGCGTGTGAGTGTGCTTGGAATTAATCTGATAAATCACGTAAACCTGCCAGAATGTACATGTACAAGACTGGTTTTCTGGCAGGTCCCCTCTTGTGAATCTAGCATCCTCAACATGTACAACGTTAGTACTATCATGCTATTCTGCTCGGAGGTGCATTCCACCAAATGGTTGTATTTCCGCACGCGAGCTCATTAATATATTCGTAATCCCACAGGATTTTTACAGTAAGACAGGCCATAATCAGGAGGCATCATAGAAATATTTCTATTAATCCCGAATTTAGGACTGATAGTTTCCAGTTCGGGGTATTTCTTTCACAAAAGCCCCAAATTGCAGACCTATTTTGGATAGAGGTGGGCAGCTACATTTAGAAGTGAGCACTTAGTTCTACTGCTATTTGGGGGTATCTTCGTTCAAAGGCGAATGAAAAAAAATTCACGGCTAACCCCTGTGAAATTGAAACGAAAAGTGATCTTCTGGCCGTAATCTTGAATTTCCAGTGAAAAAACGGAGGCCAACCTATTCACGAGAGTCAACAGGCGGCGCTATTTCGGTCCGATTTTGCACTGTTTTCTATGGGCGCGTATTGGCGTAGTGCAACCCTGAGATCGTAGCCAGCGCTACCCCCAGAATTGTGGAGTCATGATGGGGCACCGACAAAAAGAGTAAAACCAGTCTTGGGGCAAGACTGGGGTAATGGGGCGCAGTAGCGACAACTGGAAGTGACATAGGGCGAAAGGGGGGCAAAACGAGACCTTGTGCCGTATTTGTTAGGCCCCTATGTTTGAAAAGTGTTTTCTTTTCATCGGCCTTCCTTGTCCGTAAACTGGGCCACAGAGCCGATAACAATGGAGAACAACATTTTCTCCGGTTTTCATAATATCTGTCTGTGGGTTTCCTTTTTGGATAACTTACCTTCTCCGATTTTCTCTAAACGTTCAAATTTCTGCATGATTGATCAACAGCCAAACGTTGACAGCAATTCTTGCTCGCCGGCGCGGCGCAATAAGCTGCAGCTGCAGTCACAACATCAAAATCCATCCAACACAGGGCGATGGACGGAGCTTTACCGTCTCATACGGCAAGGCCCATCAAATACGGTGGCCCACAACTGTCATAGCAAAACCAAACCTCAAAGCAAAAGCGTCACAACAAAAGCGCCAATCTTCAAGAATTCTACCTTTTTTTGTACGCACAGTGTGTTTTTCATGATTATTGCAGCCTTTATTTGGCACTTAATACCGCCTCCCCACATCTTGGTGTATGTGATTAAATGTGCCTTCATATTACCCTTTTTCCATTTATATCTAACTTAATTATTCTCGTATTTTATCAAACATCGTTCGTGTACCGACCCTCAATACATAATTCTATGAATATACTGAAAATTAATGTTGAGATGAAACTAACTGAAGTTCATGGAAATATCGAGATTTTGCTGACCAGTCTTTTATAAAAATGCACAAATAACGAAAATTAGTTCAGTCCTTGACCGTGCACAAATGAGCTGTGACGGGAGCGAAGATCACCCCCAGTAGGAATGACCGGGCTTGAGACGAAATGGCGGGGGCCTGATGACCGTCGCAAATACAGGGACTTAAATAATGATCAGACAAGCTGGACCTAGTACCTAGGTTCAGTTCGCAAACTGTCTCTTAGCTTGCGGAACAAATTCAGGTCTGCACTTCACCTGGTCTGGACGAACTTTTTATACAAATGTCGCTCCACAGGCGACTCGCCTCCACTGGTTGAAATGCTGCAGGAGTCAACGACTCGACTTCTCACAGCCCACGTGTGTGTACCACGGTCTCCCCCTCTCTCCCCTCCCCCTAGCTCTGTCCATCAAAGCCCGTATTCTATAGTCTCCAACTCTTCTAGACATTTCTTATCGTGACGTAAGTTTCTAAATTACCCGTCCGTATTCTCATAACAGACTTCCGGACGTTCACTACATATACAAAAGTTATAGAAAAATTTTAGAAAATTCTAGGGAATAGTATTAGTGAAGTCATTTACTAGTGCGGCCTGGGGTCAAACGCCGGTCACAAAAAGGTTTGAATGGTTGTGTACAGTGTGAATCATGTCGAATTTGTAAAAAATAGCATATTCAAATTCAGACGGCTATATACATGTATACGTTCATGCTAACTGATCAATAGCACGGCTCACGTGGCTCACTGTATACATTTTGGGTATTCAATACAAGGATGGATCCTAAATTAGTGGTTTTTTTTAATTTTGTTTTGTTTTTGTTTTTTGAGAGGGGGCCTTTTGTGGGAGCAAAGATTTGGAATTATTTTTCATGTAACATTTTATGGCCTTTGTAGGGGCAATGCAATTTTGGATGGAAGAGAAATGAAGGAATTAGACCAAATAAATCACTTTTGTCTCATAACGGACTCAGCAGACCCAAGAAGTGACATTGTTTAAGACTGATTACTTTTGACTTTCTTAGATGTTTCATTGACCAACAATAAAAAAGAAAGTCTAACCTCATTTACACAGGTTTTTATCTTTAAATGAAATTGCAAAGGTAATGGGTTCGCGCAAAAGACTGTAGAAATTTTCGCAGAGACTATTCCAAGAAGATCAACAAAAACAGGCATGCCATAACTATGAAATGGAGCTCCCTCCACCTCACATATGTCCCAATTCAAGGTGGAGGTGTTTGAAAAGTACTCTTACAGACGCTTTCGAAAAGAGGAATTTGTGTGGGCTAGGAAATTGTGGGATTGTGTATGGCCCAGGATCATCTCTATAGATTCAGGGGCTCCCGTCTGGGGGAAAGCAGACAAAAGTGTTATCGGAAAATTGTCAGAAGAGCCTAATAAGGTGGAAGGATCCTGAGAAGACTTGGGAACGTTCACTTTTGGGGGGTGAGTTTGTTTTGGCGGATAAAAAAATCATTGGTTAACCTACTAAAATTTGAAAATCAGATTTTGTTGATTTTACACTGTTTTCAACGGAGCTTGAATTAGTTCAGTGCACCCACATGTCCTCGCAGGAGACCAACACTAGTGAATTGAAAAAAATTGGACACGTAACACGCTTATTCGGTCTGAGTAAAAATAGGACGCCACTCACCGGACTATACAATGGAAAGTAGTTCCAGTTGTTTTGGAGCAGACGACAGCACTCTCAAGCAGACATGGCAAAATCTGATTGGCGGAATGTTTTGAAGGTAGAAAACAATCCGCTCCCGCGTCTTGCATTTTTTCAGTTTAAAGACAAGAAATCATATTCCTAGTAGTTGTGGTAAACTGCTTTAATATTACTGAATTTTAACAAAAGTGTGAAAAATAAATATATATTCGTCTTTTTACGGAAGTAAATTTGGGGCCTATATTTTTAGCGTATTTATATTATTTCTGATGGGTGCTTCGCATGCACCTGTTTCCCGCATGTGTGTACATTTTCAATTTGTACACTTCGTAGGCTTACGTGTTGTAGCCAAAATGCTTCCCCGAAACCTGCTGTATTTCGTCGCCCTTTTGGGGCTCCTTGTCGTTTTTTGTCCTACTATCCGGAGCGACGACGATGAAGCTCCAGTGGAAGTGGATCAGGGTAACATGAGCTTCGTTCTTGATTTTGAGACTACTCCTAGTCTCGGACGTATATTTTGGGAATCGAATATTGCATTGCATCTTTATCGTGATAAAATACAGAAACGTTAAAATCAATGTGAAGATGTGTCATCTGACTGAGTCTCGACAGAAGGATGATGATACTGTAGGGTTTGCGGACTTTTTACCCAATTTCAATAACTGTTAAACGATAGCTCCCGGCATAATAGGCCCAGCCAGGCCATTGCAAACTGGATAGGCATAGGATAACTGACTAGGCCTACATGTACATGTACTAGTAGGCATTCAATAGTTTTTCGTAGAAATTAGATTTGAAAAAAACTGAGACATATGCAATAAAACTCTTAGTGGAATACAATCTATCAAAGTCAAAGTAGTAATGTGTTATTTCAGCATTTTATGCAAAATGCATAGGATGCAGAACTAACACAGGACTAATTGGGAATTTGGAATTCAGATGTTTGGAGGTCTGCATTAGTCATGTTAGTTTTAAGTGCAGTCTTGACACTGGCACAAATTTAGCGTATGCCATCCTGAGTTGATTTGCCTTTGAATAACATCCAATCATAGGATAATCAACTCAGAAGAGAGTACAATAAATCTGCTGAAGGTTCAAGATTGTGCTTAACATTAGAAAAGTATCAGGCCTGTGGGGCCAGGCTCCTATTACGTAATTGTGACAGTTTTTATTTTCATTAAAAGTAAATCTAACAACTGCTGTTGTTTCATTGTGCAACCCCTCAGTCACGGATGATGATTTGAATCTAGGAGAGACAGTCATTTTGGATGAGGACACTCTCATGGATGATGAGGATGACAATGACGATGATGACGATATGCCAGAGGTGACAGAAGAAGATGGAGTCCTTGTACTCACAAAGGACAACTTTGATGATGTTGTCATGAAAAAGGACATCATTTTGGTGGAGTTTTACGCCCCATGGTACGTGTATACCTCCAACTTCTGTTCCCTGGTTTCTGGAATAAAGTGTGGGCGTTGTCAGAACTTTTTCTGCCGGGGGGAAGGGAAGGAAACGCTCATCGGGTCCGAGCTTATGAACCAGTAACAGTGGAATGGGATCAATAGAATTATTTTTCTCCAAGCAATTGGTGGTTGTCATCTCCTTTCATCTCTTCATTCTTGTTTTGTTTGGGGGAAGGGGCGAGGGGAGAGGGGAAAAAATGTCCCTTGCTCTCCTGTTGCAGCGTTCATAGAATAAGGAGTCCATTGTACAGTAAGTTCAAGTTACCTTGAAAGGTTATCAGGTGTCAAAATTGTTGGCACACTACCAACAAACTGATATGTGTCCGAATGCAAAATTTGTTTTTTGCAAGCATGAAGCTTTGTTCTTCAAGGGATGCATTTTTGAGGGGTGTTTCCCCTCAAAGGAAAAAACATTGAAGGAAACATTTGAAGAGGGCATCAGCCTCCAAATGAGGGCAATAAAGGCATAGATTCATGTACATGTAGGTCTCATTTAATTGTAAGCTTGGATGGCATTTTCCTCAAATTTGCATTTGGAATGAGCTCCATACCGGGACACCATCTGACGACCTGTGCACAAACTGTATGAGACTGGTTGGAAACCTTTGTTAGCTCTAAGTACATGTAAATGCTTCAACAGTTTCCCTGGGAAATCTAATTTTAAGGACATGCCATTGCTTTCTGATAACTGATGCGTCACTGCAGGGAAAACTATATTGATGTCCGTCTGTGGAGTTCCTCCCTCAGACCTGTGGGGAATCATTCTTCACATGGGCACTTTCTGCATCTGTACTTGTGTTGTCTCTCAGGTGCGGTCACTGCAAGAATCTGGCCCCAGAGTACGCTAAGGCAGCCCAGACACTGAAGAAGGCAGACCCTCCTGTCCCGCTGGCGAAGGTTGATGCCACTGTGGACAGTGACCTGGCGCAGCGATACGAAGTGTCAGGATACCCGACCCTCAAAATATTCAGGAAGGGGGAAGTTTCCAACTATGAGGGGCCCAGGGATGAGTCAGGTCAGTGGCAGTGTTCCAGCACTCAAACTGGAACACTCAAAGTTAAAAACTTGTGCTCTTACTCAAGCACTAGGCTAGTTATTATTATTTTGCTCCACATTGCATATTGTTGATACATGCTTTTGAGAGGAACTCACCAGATGTGTGCACCGGTTCGTGCACACTTAACTTGCAACATGCTGACCACGCTCGCCCAAATTCTTTTGAACTTACTTGAGCTGTGCGTACACTTTTTGTGTGTATATGTACATGGATGCTGGTTGCATCTAGGACCTTGTTTGAAATCACCCCAACTACATGTACCTGTCTGTACTGATGAGGGAGTGCTTCTAGGCATAGCAAATTTGGTACCGGGGTGTAATTCAGTAATACATTCAGAGGGGCAACTTTCGATCAGCTTATCAAAAATCACTTTTTGCACATGAAGGCTTCACTCTCAGAATGCACAAAAACAGCCACAAACTTCTCAGACCAAAAATCTCAAATACTCAAGTGTACAAGCCACCAGCAATGCTGGATGAGGTGCAAAGGTGCATGGATACCTGAAACACCATTTTAGCATATTTCTAAACTGTACAACCGTTTCATGTATAAATATTAATTAATTTATTATTAATTTTACATCTCCTCTTCACAGGTATTGTGAAATACATGAAAGAGCAGTCAGATCCCAACTGGGAGCCCCCACCAGAAGCAGTGATAACTCTGACCTCTGAGGACTTTGATGACACAGTCAATGAGGCTGAGCTCATCCTTGTAGAGTTCTACGCCCCTTGGTAAGTAGACTTAAGCCAAAATCACAAGCTGACATACACTGTTGGCCTACCCTTGATTTTCATAACCAGTTTTTATTATTAAAATTTTGTCGTTCATTATTTTGATTTCTTTCTTTTTTTTTTTTTGCTTTTTTTTAACAATAACTTGTGAGAAAAACACAGGAGAGAGCTTCTAATGTTGTATATGTAATTCCATGTTAGAAGCTTGACTGTTTCACACCTAAGGATTGTCAAGCACCCATGAACAGTGCATATAGTAGAAACCGTGGCCCCTGTCAAAACAGCAGTTTTTGTAAACGCTGTTTCAGTACATTTCATTGTTTGTGCAAGTAGTGTTTATTTTTTTTAATGTAAGCAGTTGTTTTGTTATTTGTTGTACTACTGACACCATCATTATGAAAAAATATCTTCGACAGTGATGGATGCCATACATTCATTTCTTCGTTAGCATGCATTTATAATTCTAAACTTTGTTTTATTTTAAAATTCTTTCCCTTTTTTGAAATTCTGTGTTTGACAAGAAACAGTGCTCATCATGAATTCTTTCCATCCAAATCAGTAGGTACATATACGTACAAGTACATGCATACATCATTGCCATCTGGAGGTTTAAATTAGAAGGGAAAATTTTCAAATAGGTCAAATGGTAAGGACTGTTGTCTGTAGCATTGAAAGGACTGCATCATTTGTATTACTGGGATCATTAGATTTAATATTGATGATGTCTTCTCCCCTACTTGAAGGTGTGGCCATTGCAAAAGGCTGGCTCCGGAGCTGGAGGCTGCGGCAGGTGTCCTGAAGGACGATGACCCTCCGATTCCCATCGCCAAAGTGGACGCCACAGCAGAGAAGGACTTGGCCACGCGGTTCGGCGTGACCGGCTACCCAACCCTCTTCATCTTCCGGAAGGGGGAGAAATACGAGTACAAGGGTCCCAGGGAGAAGAGAGGTACATGTACAGTCACCGGATGTGTGATTTACAAGATGTAACCTCTTGCAAAATCTTTCAACTGCATCCATGTGAAAGTTGGAAACAGTCTTAGTCCTTCAAAATCCTCCATTACTTTTTGAAAGTGTTGCTTGTGGAGGTAACCACTGCCTCAATCCTTCAAGAAAACTTCCTTGGAAAGTGGTAGATTGTTACCACTAAATGACTCCTTCTAGCAAAACCCTTTGCGGGGTGTGTAGCAGTAGTGAGGCTTACTGTCGCAATCTCTTCCTCTAAACACTGAATCTCTCCCTCAGGAATCCTGGACTACATGAGGAAGCAAGCTGGAGATAGCTCTGAGCATCTGGCTTCTTCCAGGGCCCTCAAGCAGTTCCTGGAGTTTCAAGATGACATCAGCATTGTCGGCTTCTTCAAGGCAGAGGAGGAGAATCTGTACAAGGCTTACTTGGAGGCAGGTTAGTTCGCCAACCCCTTCCCCCATTATTTTTTGGACTATAATTTCTCCAGGTTGCTGAGTTTGACTTTATTCACTTATAACCAACACTATCTAAAGACTGACAGAGGTGCTGCAATAAACCAATAGATTTAATTGTAAAAAAAAAGGTTTCCCACACTGACATCAAAGAGTTGTGGTTCTAAGGTAATGACTTGAGGGAAGACTACCGCTTCGGTCACACTTTTGACCACCAGTTGATGAACCAGTACAAGGTCAACCCCAACTCCATTGTCATCTTCATGCCAGAGAGGTTCCAGTCCAAGTACGAACCTAAGAGACACGTCTTTGACAAGGTGGGTTTGGTCATTGCCAGGGATGCAGGAAGTACATTGTACAAATCAGATTAAAAGTGCATGCTGTCTGCTTTATGCAGCACCAGACTAAATCCTCACCCATTGATTGGTGGGTCGTCAATCACATCTCACTGACTTTATGTTCATCAGTGCAGCCGTTAAATATACCCATGGGATGTACCACTTAAGTGTGTGTGGTGAGCATTCTGTACAACGCGTGTGGAAAAGGCCCCATTCAGTCTTAAAGACAAAATTTTAGTTATGGCTGGGAATGTGAAAACTTCATTCTGTGCATTTTCTTCATGTTGAGAAAGTTTACTTAAGACATGTACACAAACCGAATTTACTCAGGTGTTGTACAAAGAAGATATAGATTTTTTTACATTCATACACAAGAAAGAAATAATTTCAAGTGGAGAAATGAATTTAAATGTTTAGTTTACTGTTGCTTTGCCTTGTATGAAATAGAACAGGCAGTCTGTCAACTCATGAAATTATTCTTACCATTGCATGTTTGTGAAACATTCATTATCAGTGTTGTAAATCTTGTGCATATACTTACATTTGGATGAACCTGGTCTGCTACAGGCTGATGCATCTGCTGCCGAGATCCAGAGCTTTTACAGCGACAATAACAACCCCCTGGTGGGTCACATGACCAAGGAAAACATGGACAAGCGATACAAAGATAGACCGCTGTTAGTGGCATACTACGATGTGGACTGGAGCTTTGAGCACAGAAAAAGTGAGACCCTTCGACTGTACTGGAATAGGGATTATTCACCATACAGTGTGACATTAAGTGATGGGAAATGGTCAACAAGTTATATCCACCAGCGCTGCCTAGGGAAACAAACTGATTTTCAATGTTTGTCAGGGAAGAAGATTCTTCTTATAATAAGTGTATTTTGAGTCAAATTTGAATTCATCCATTCCTGTTTCTACTACATGTACATTGAACGTCTCAATTTATCAAACATTTTGCCAAGTTGTCTGTTGATTCACGTTCAAATGGAAATCGCTTAAATACATGGCATTTGTTGATCATAAATTTGAAAATGGCCTCTCCGTGGCAACCTCTTGGTAGCACACGGTATTGTGAATCCCCCTAATCGAATCTGTTTTATACCAAGGAAATTACCTGAATATTGAGTTTGATTGTTATCTTGTAGGAACAGCACATGTGAACTATTGGGGACTACTTGGAATAAATTATGGACTGTGTTCTTAATCTTACAGTCTCTTTGTCATAATTTACGTACAGAAACAGAGATTTGGCGTCAGAAGATCCTAGCTGTGGCCAAAGACAAAGAGTACAAAGATGTCACATTTGCTGTCGCTCAGGAAGAGGAGTTTGAGGACCAGCTCAAGGACTTGGAATTGGATGACAGTGGGGAAGAGATTAACGTGGGCCTGTTTGCCGACGGGAAGAAATACAGGATGGAGCCGGACGAAGACTTTGACTTGGACGTTCTGCGCGATTTCCTGAAAGCCTGGAGGAAAGGTGAGTTCTCCAGAACACGTAGATAAGTTTTGAAAATGCAGTGCCAGGGCAGCTTTCCTTCACTAGTCAGTTGCTTCTTGCCACTCCTTACCCGGTGTATTCACCCATTGCAAGGATTCATCCTACATTTTGCTTCTGGTTTAACAGACAGTTTAACAGACATTGTTGAATCGGCTATTACTGTCTTTTCTCCAGAATCTGCTTCTAACATTCACACATGAATGTGGTATTTCTGTCAACCCTCAGGCAAACTCCAGCCTGTCATCAAGTCGCAACCTGTCCCCAGGAAGCAAACAGGACCTGTCACCGTCCTGGTGGGCAAGACCTTCGACAAGGTGGTGCGGGACGAGCGGAAGGACGTGCTGGTGGAGCTGTATGCACCCTGGTGCGGCCACTGTAAGAAGCTGGAGCCCACATACAAGAAGCTTGCTAAGAAGTACAAGGACCGCCACAGCGTCGTTGTGGCCAAGATGGACGCCACAGCCAATGACACGCCAACCGATTACAGTGCTGCGGGCTTCCCGACCATCTACTTAGCCAGAGCTGACGATAAAAAGAACCCGGTCAAGTTCGAAGGGGGGGACCGATCCCTTGAAGCACTGAGTAAATTCATTGAGGACAATGCCTCCACGCTGAAGGCAAAGAAAGCAAAGGAGGAGCTTTAATAGTAAATTTTTTTAAAGCCAAACTTTAAATCCTTTTTTGTCTTCAAAGTTAGGGACAGCTTTTAAATTTAACTTGTAATTTGTACTATCTGTTATGATGTTTAAGAGATATATATGTTAAAAAATATGGTTTGGAATTTGCAGATTGTCAAGGTTGGTACATTGGAAGGCAATTTACTGCCTTTATTCTCCTTTACCTCATCATGTGTTCTTGCTTGCCGTGTCGATGGCTGTGCCTTTGATCATTCAAGTCAATTAAATAGTCACCTTGGCAGAAAAATGTTTGACGAGAATTTTGCGGCCCGATTTAGCAAGAGTGTGCACCAGTAATTGGAAACAAGGGTACAGAAGAGAAGCATGCCGTAAAGATGAAAAGTAAAACCTAGGATGTTGAAGCATCTGAGAAGTGTTACAATCCAAACGTCTCCAAACTCTTATCGAACTTTGGTCATTGCAAGGTGCAACAAGATCAGACGAGAAGAAACTGTACCAGGAAAAAATGAACGATAGGACGCTCAAAAATCCTGCCCCTAACCTCTCTCCATCAGTATTTATACACTTTTAAGACATTATCTCAAAGTAAACAATTACATCTCCAGAAGTCACAATATTCTAGAAAAAAGCTGACCCCCTCCGTGAATGGTGCATGTGTATGTAAGAACAAAACTTTCCTGTATTTTCTTTGACCTGTAGAGACTCTTGAATTCTGATGTATGCTAAGGTCAAAAGGTCAGACCCATGCATCGCATGCTTGCATACAGTTGTACAGGTTAACTCTGTGTAGGGTGTGAAGACAAGGATTTGTAACGAGATAGCGCTTTCTTAGGCCCTTAAATGGTCATTGCTCTGAGTAACACCACATTTTGCTTTCAGCTTCTGTGCTTTGACAAGACTTCATGTAGCTTGCCCAGTGTCTGCAATTCTGTGCCATCAAAACTGCAATATTTTGATACTTAAGACAGATTTAAAAGTTGTCATTGAATGGTATGAACTGTACATCTCGCTTTTGCTGTGTCCATGGAGAGTTGCATTTTGCCATTTAAAGTGCCCCCTTAAAATTGCGACCATTTTCAATTTTGTTCTTTTTTTTGCTTTAAAAATCAGCTGTTGAGCCATTCTTGCAAACGTTTAGTTCAGCTTCATTTGAGCAGTGACATATTTTTCCTATTCTTTCGTACATTACTATATTCCTACTTTTCCCCTGTTTGTACATGTAGATTGGTACTGTTGCTGTTTTACAATTGAAGATCACTTCAATCGGGAAATTTGCACACACACAGAATTGATATATTTTTATAGTGTGGCCAAATACCAGCACATTTTGTGTATGTTGCTTGAACCAAATCTAGCAAATGGCATCATTGGGCGGGCAGTTTGGGCCCTTTCAATTTAAACTTCATCATGTCATCTTACTTAATTTATTTGATTCCTTTACTCAATAAAAAAGTATTAGTGAAAACGTGGAATATGATGGGTACTCCCTTTTTTATGAGGAATAAACCAATATCCAAGATAAAAGTGCAAGCGATTTGCCTCTTTTTTTCTCAGCAGTCATCAGAGAACAAACAATGGACTTCATTTATGGGGAGATGGCTTATGCATGTTCATGTAATATGTTTTCAGTTTAATTTTGATTTTGAGATCCAAAACTTGATACTATAGTTTGTCGTTTCAGAGATGCAAGGATCCATGCAAATTTTTAGACTCCCTTAATATGCACCTATATACATGTACTCCTCTTCAATGTTTGTCAATTGAAATCATTTGGAATCATTTTTTAAAAGAGGCACTTTTTGATTATTAAATATTGACCCAGCCTACCTCAAAGAGAGAAGGTGCTCTTGTCATGACGTAAATCAGCGAAGACACTTCTACATGTAGGTTGTGAAAAGATTTCTGAGACGAGGTTGCATGCTGGCTTATTGCCACATACTTTAATACACAACATGAAATTGCTGAAGAAATAGAAATTTACGATAGCAGAATCTCCCCCCACCTAGAGTGGGATGAGTGTACTATTATGTATTATATACATACATATATCTATTATTTCCTAGTCCACTACTCCCATTTGCTAAATTCTTGATCACCAGTGCGCCCTTACTTGCTCGACCCCGGAGAAGGCAGTCACCATGTTCTTCCTCTTTCGACACACAAAGAGCACCAAGGCTACGGGGAGGAGGGAGAGAGATTGGTAATCTGGTAGTTATGCAGTAGTACACTTGTCCAACTCTAGGTAGGGGGAGAGTCTACTGCCTGCAACCTATGCAGTTTACCAATACATGCAGAGTAGCACCAAACCAGAGGACAGTGCGAAGGTGAGAACAGACTGTCGACCCCAAGCCTCCAGGAGGAGTCATATAACTTGCAACCAACAAGGAAAAGCATATCAGTAATATATTGCAAGGGCAAGCACAAAAACAACTCACCATGTAGGTGTCTTGAGTGCACTCACTTGTAAGGGGAAGGATGACCGGTACTGAGATCCAACATGCGGCATTACAAACATCTGAAATTGGGACAAATTAAAAATAAGCCAAGGACAACGAAACAGAGCACTTATATGTTGTTGGCATTGATCATCAGGACAAGTGGGCCAGTCTGAAATAGCAAACTTGACAGCCATGACCACCCACCTGGCAACAGTGTCTCTGAACACTGGATGGTGACCGGTGAGGCTTAGAATGAGGATTGGTGGGTAATTCCAGAAATCAGGGGTCCAAAAGTGTGACATTTTTGTGTCTCTGTTACATCTGACCTTTGTTATTTGACATGGAAATATCACCAGAATTGTTTTCAAACAATTGTTATTTGTTTGGAAGGTAATTTGCATTATTTCATCACTCTTGGAAATTAGAGAATGTGATCTGAACTTACAAAATCATATGTCAGATGTGACAGGGACACGAAAAGACTCCTAATTTCTGGAATTACCCTGGTCTCCTTTCCCCCGAGTCCTTCGGGGTGAGAAAAAATGTGGACATGAAACCCGTACGGGTATGGAGTGCCAGAACTGGAATGATAGCCCACTTCTGAAGGAGGTTCACAATTTCCACCTCTAAGGTCCTGCGCTTGGACTGACTGATGGGAACCCGAGTCAGCCCGGGTTGAATGGGGGGGGCACTCGTGAACTTGAGACGGTAACCATGTAGAAGAGTGTCAAGGACCCATCCATCTGACATTATTTCCGCCTAGAAACCCTGCGAAAGATAGAGACAGCCGCCAACAGGTTCAGGATTGATGACTGAAGAAGGGGCGGAACAGTCACTGATGCCAACCCCCAAAAGACTACGTGGGTTGGTGGGTGACACCATGCTGGGCACTGAGGGAAGCCGGAACTGAAGGGCGTGACTGTTCCCAGGCAGATTTCAAAGGCCGACGAGCATGTCTAGGAGTCCCTGTAGGATGATGCCCCACAGGAGCGGAGCACTGCAGAGGCCTTAGAGGGGCCGGACGAGAAACCAATGACAAGAGTCAGACAGCTGATAAAAGGAGATCTTCTGAGCATTGTCAGTCCGATTGACCTCACTTTCAAGAAAAGAAGTACTGTAAACTGGCCCGCAAAGATATCTTTAGCAAACAGGGGAAGACTCTTGAGGGCGGAATTACCTAACTCATGGGGAACATTCACAGCAAGAATACCGAGTGCTGGTGAAAGGGAAAATCCCAAGCAGGCTAACCCTGATCAGCCGCAGCCGATGTATGCCTGCTGAACATAGTCCATGTAGGAGTATAACAACTACTACACAAAAACCGCCAAACACTATCAGGAGGAGCGGTCTGGACTACAACATAGAGTACTGCTGTGTACTGTAACCTCCAAACTAAGCCAGCATACTGATCCAGACCAGCTGCACTCTGGCTATGGGCGGGTCCAAACACACTCCCGCCTGTTGGGCCGGGGCGGAGACAGGCTGGCAGAAGACATCGAAGGAAGCCCGTAAGCGAGCAGTGCAGTGGCAGGGACAACCAACCAATGCCATGACTGCTCGTGAGACCCTGCAATATGCCGGACCATATACATGTACACAGAAAGGGAGAAGCAATACCAAAAGAACAAAATGGGGAACACTGAAATTTCCAGCGAAATACATGTACCAACAGAAAATCAACAAGCAAACCAAGAATAACAAGACAACCACTCTCAAAGATATTCTGATAAGATAACCAACAAAAATATCAACAAGAAATGCCACAACTGGGGCAAACTAAATGGAAGATATATACAGATAAGCACTTGGAGTAAGCAGAATAAAGAGACAAACGTACTTCACTTTATTCTAAATATACATTTGTACAGAAGGCAAATAGCGCTACCAGGTGAGAGCCTAGAAAAACACAGATAGGAAAACTAGGTAAATACAAGGGTCAGTCTGCCAACCTGCACAAGACTGAGAAAAGAACGACAAAATATATGTATTAACAAGGGAAAAAGTAAGAGTCTGGCATTCACAAGAATGAGAAAGAACAAGCAAATGAGGTGATCGAGAAATGACACCGAAACACAAAGTAGTGAAGGAAAAACTCTTGAAAATTTCGCAGCCGCACTAAAACACGTCAGATAGTAATGCCGCTTAGAAAAAGAGGAAGAACATGGTGGCCGCCTCTGCTTGAGTTGAGTGAGTGAGGGCGCACTACTGGTCATCTAGAAGTTAGCAAATGGAAGTAATGGACTAGGAAATAATGCATATGTATTGTAATTTGCATAGAATGTAGGTAATAGACTATACATGCAAATCCATTAGGGTTTCTTTTCTCCACACAAATGAATGGAACATAGAGAGGTTCAGTGCCCTGAATGACATCAGTACTGATATTCATGAATATGCATGTTTGCATTAGCATAAAAATCAAAAGGTTCCAAAATACAGATCAAAAAGGTGAAATACAGAAACAACGATTAATTGAAACACAAAGGTGTGCTTTTAAGGGCCGTCATCAAATAATTATATTACATGGTCTCCTTAAGAACTCTGTCAGACATTCAAAGACAACAGGCAAGAATTCTTTCACATACGGTCAAATAAGGTTCTTGCAGAATTTGTTTACAAAATCTTGTAACATTTATTTCAAATATACGCAGAATACAATATACAAATTAACGTTCAAATTAAATACGCATTGATGATCATACTGAACATTACATTTCAGAATGTACTTTGTGAGGTGTCTGGGGCCTGCAGCATCGGGCTGCCAATGTCAAAATTAATCTGCACCCGAGTCTGTTGTCAAGAGCTACATGTAGGTCTAGGTCTGCACCCAGACAAGGGGACAATGGACGTAGCTGTAGCACTGGAAGCCCGTTTCAGACATGGCCTTAGCTAAGCCCCAGGAACCATCTGCTAAGCTGAACCAGGTCACCAGCCAAACTGGCATGTAAAGGAATTGCCTTTGACTGCTTCCCATCCCCTTTTTTTCTTTTTCTTGTTTTTAGCAGCATGCAATAATCTGCTTAGCGCAGCTCAGTGAAAATTCTAGTCAAAATATACAAGCGCTGTTGAGGAGTGTAATGGTAAGAGCAATTTCACGGGCCAACAGAACATTCCATCAATCACCTTGTAAAATAATTCTTCCCACTGCATGGATGTCAAGCATTCATGATTGGTTTCATAAATGCATTCAAAAAAATCCCTGCCTGCTAGGAATCACCTCGAAGCTGAACAGAAAGTTCAGCATCACCTACAGGTTCAAATTTTTCTAGAGAGTGGGTGGGAATGGAAAGTTTTGCTTCATGTGGAACAGACCAAGTTTTAAGCAGGATGGCTGTCCCATCCTTGGAATGAATGAATCACTGAAAAGCAATGACGACAGGGATTTATGCAGGTGTTGGAAACCACAATGGCAAATTTAAAATCAACAGGGCAATTGTTTTAATAAACAGGGAACAAAATGTGGCCCAGCGAACCACAGCCACAGTGCACATACTCGGTACTTTACGACAGGGCAACTATAATACATGTATCTCTAAACTACACTTGCAAAGTGCGAACTAATGCTTCATGCATAAGCTACTAATTTACGTAATTTTAATTCATGAAAAAGACAAGCCTTGCTGGTTTCAAGTACACACAAGGAAATCCAAAGGTACGCATAACTGTAGGGTAAAGTCTGCTCAAATGTCATCTCTTTTTGAATTGTCTTTTCAGTTGAAATGGAAGGGGGAAAAATGAAGCAGGAATTTGACCTTGGAATCTCCATAAAAAGCATCTTACAATGGGCTATCGTTAAGCACTGCATGAACTCTGCATATGGTTTAATTAACTCCATATTGTACTTTTACGGCGGTACACCTCGTGTGCATTGGTATCCGACCTAAATTATATTTTCAGAGTTCCAATGCACTTTTCGCATACCAATGCAAAATTTAAGAGTGCGCATTTATAATGCGACTGAATCATGCAGCCTCACTTTTGGTCTAATTAGTCTTTGGTTCCAGGCAGTTAGGAGGAGGGGGCTCTAACCTTTCAAGGCTCCCTATATGGTACCTGGATGCATGATATTTGGTACCTCTGTACAATGGATCCCTTACCCTGTAAGCACTTGCTTGGAGGAATCCGTCTTTCCTTGGGTCCCAAATTTTCCACTATGCTGGCAAACAAACTACATGCACATGTATAAGACCCTGAATTGGATCTCTTCTGAAAGTTAATGTACATGTTCAAATGCATGTCCACAGTCTGGTTAGCAGCCCTTGCATTTGGGTTTGGAGTTGGGGGTTGGGGACTAGTCTGTATTATCATGATGTAAGGCTGCATCCGAGTCCCTTGTCTAGAGCTAGGTCTAGGTCTTCGCTCCATTGGAAATGCGTGAAGATGCGCAGACAATAGACCTAGCCGTACATAGCTCTGGAAGCCCGTTTTGGACACGGCCTAAGCTCAAATGGTGAAGGTGACATGACATGGTCATGTGATATTTTTGGGCTAATGAAAATTCAAGACACAGGTACATGATTATGAGCTGCCATGTTTCAAGCATCATCCACTTTTGTTTGGGCATAATGGGAAAATAGGTAGGAAATAACCTGTGTCATAATTTCACCTTCCATGAGAAGTTATGACCTACGTGTACATACATGCACCCCGCGTGCACCACATAGTGCAAACAAGCACTCCCACAGACGGAGACGCCTTTCGTAGATGGGCACCAACTTCAAATATCTTAGACATGGCATCTCATGTGCCTCTGAACTTACTCCAACACTGACCCTGAAGACAGTGGCAAATAAAACATTTATCTCCTGTGAAAAGATTATAATTTGAGGGGATGATTGCCTGACAGGTCCCCTCAACTGTGCTGTCCTGTTAATTATTCTAACATTGCGAACTGGAAGTGAAAATAACTTCTTTGCTGATTGCCAACAACGTGCATTAGTTCTACCAAAGCTATCAATATATACATGTACGTGTACATCATTTAACAGAGTTGCAAGTTAAAAATCATTCAGAATAAAAATTAGTTTGATGACTTATTGATAACGATTGTGACACATTTCAACATTGCTAAGGGATCTTCTGGGATCACAAGAGTTTAATAAAAATCAAATGCAACCCACTCTGTGAAAATGAGTCATGGGACCTTTTTTTTCCAGTAATTTGGCTATTAAAGCAGTTTACTTTTGGAAGAGCTAAGCTTCCTAGGCTTAATCAGCCATACACACGAACTGAAAAACCCAGGACAAGTTGTTAAAAACAGAAGTCCCTACAAGTCTTGTAAATGTAGATTTCTGCAACTACGGTATTTCAACCTACTTCTACGATCACTCTAAGAGTAAACATGCTCTTTGCTGCACGCACAGTCAGTTTGACAGAGACATGTGCATGGTGAACAGTGCTGTGAAATGAGGCCTTTGTTCTCAGACGGACGCAGCAAAAAGAGGCCTGCATTTCAAAATGGACAACAATGTAAAATACATCACATTTTTACAACTGTTTTCTTTTCCAGGGGTGATATTGGAAGAAAATAAAATATGTAAAAAATAATCGCCAGAGGTTTAGAGGGCAGCATGGGGTCTATGGTGTGTTTGTCTCCATGTTTGAACAACCCCTTACATATCCCTTTCTTGTGCTCGATGTCAACTTTTATACACAAAAACACATTTAAAAGTAAACTCCAGATATTAAAAGAAACTGGAAAATCCCACTTTACAACAGAGCCAACATATTTCATCAGTTGGTATCAGAGAAAAATCCAGCAAAAAGAATTAGAAGCCATTTACTGCGGGGCCATCCTGTTCGCACGCAGTTGGTACGCACGTTACATTCCTCTCTGACCAATAGGGTGTCGTGACCGAAGTTGTAAAAGTGCACGCTCAAGGACAGATGCTGGAATGGTCAATGCAAGGGCCCCAAAGGAAAGGCGTCTTTTCGGATTTGTCTATAACATTGAATTGTTTCTGTAGCAAAACCTTATAGTTACCAAGTCTGAGAAATTGTGACAGCCAAAGCTGAAGAGAGTTTGTGCAGTCTGCTGCAGCCCACGAGGCAGTTAGAGAGTCTGATGTAAAAATCTGTCACTAAATTTTGGAAAGTTTGGCAGATTTCACCTTACAACTGGATATATACACCAAGAATGCATTGATGGTGGTTCATTGCTGAGCACCATCTCGACAGAGACATACAGAGGGAATACAATTTTTATTACATTTTATAAAATTTGCTACAGTCTTTGAAGAATTAAATTCTACACATGTGTAAATGAATATGATTGCTTGATAACAGATATAAAGGCAATGAGAAAAGCTGTGTATACAGCCGGGAAACCACAATGTGAGAAGTAAGGGTAAAGTGACTTGCCCAAGATCGCAACATGCTGCCGCCAACTGGAATCAAACCCACGACCCTGTGATCAGAAACTACAAACTCTGACCACTAGGCCACATGCCCCCCATAAAAGTGGGAAAAATATTAAAAAAAAAGACCTTCAATTCAGAGGTATGCTGAAGCAACGGGGGTTGATTTTCATCCCCTTTCCTTTCCACTCTATTTCTTTCCCTTTTTATTTCCTTGTTTTTCTTTTTCAATTTTTTTTCCAGAGCCATTTCAGAGGGTAATGGTCGTTTAATTTTGCAGTTTCAGAGGGAAAAATACTTCAGTTGAACTTTTGTGCAACTTACCTTCATCAATTGGTAACAGGGTGCTTACCTGTGACATTATATTTTATTTTGAACCATTGCAGAACCCTGTTTGTTGGCAGTTTTAACATAACACAACAGAACCACGTTCAGTTCAGGATCCTGGGGGGGGGAGGCAGGGGGCCACCGGCCCACCACTTATTTTTCCTCGGGGTAATGAACCTCCTCACACATTTGGTTGGTCCTTCAATTATGGTTAATGCCTGATGTCTCACAAATGGCCCCTCTCCACAACTTTGAGTATTGTTCCTCCGCTATTTTGTTCAACCTCTATCAACATAACAAAGGTTGCCCCAGCATTCACTCTAAGGTTCACAAAATTGAACAATACCACCGTTTATGCATTGAATATTGATTTCACGGTTACACACATTACACATCATAGTACATGTAAATGTATGTGTACTACAGATACATGTACAACATAGCGACAAGTACACCTTACATAACACTTCTTTCCCATTTATAACATACATGCATTAATTACTGGCTGTAACAAATGTAGACAATAACGATGGAAGTTGAAATTCTTACTTTTGTTTTCTTTACAGAAACCACAAAATACATGTATCTCCCACCTGGGGAGTTTAATTGCAAGTACAAAAAATGTTTTCAAAAAACTTTAGAGCAGGCATTACTCTCTTTTGCAGTGAAATCACAACCACCAACGATGGCACACACATTTCACACAACTGTGTCTCTATGAGCCCTTTCGTTTTTAGGTTTGTTTTTTTTGCATCTGCATTCTGAAATTTTCTTTTGAGCATTACGACTTCTGACAACACTGTGCAAAGTTGTGGCAGTTTCTACGAATGACAAGTACATGTAATCTGGGGCAAGGTTTACTAACATGTCAGAAATGTTGCATTGTAGAATTGATGAGAGAGTGGCATTGGGAACAGTAACATGCCTTAAACTAGGCATCAACAATCCTACACAAGAATGGTAATAATGTAAATTGCAAAGTGTGTGAGATAACTGGAAGGCGTAAAAAGAGACCACTGGCTTAAAATCTAATTCTTTTTTTTGGGGGGGGGCTTATTTTTAGTTGATGCAACTCTAACTTTTTGTGAGGAGAGTGGAGAGTCTAAGCAATGGTTTGGAAGTAAGTGAAGTAGCTCCCTTGAGGGTTGAATGATTTTTCAAATGCATTTCGTGGTGCAGATATCCCTCATCCAAGGGTGCCACTTGGACTAAACCAAAAACGGGAGGGGGAGTGGGCCACAAAACTGTTGAGGGACCATTCTCTTTGATGGCAGGCAACGTTTTTTAGTCAATAGATGTGTTTGCCAGCAACCATTTCACTAACAACAGATAAAGTGGGGTGTCTTCTACCTTTTCCCTCTGGTGCCCCTTCTCCCCCATTCCCCAAAACATCAGGGAATCACACATTTCCAAGGCAACACGGCCACACACTAAGACAACCAGTGTCTTCAGTATTAACTCACCTATTACACTGACAGAGTTGAACACGGTCCATATCAAATATAACACACAAAGCTTTTTTTTTAGTAAAAACAAGGCCGCGTTTTTTTGTTGATAGTAATCATCCAACGTCCCTTTCCCTCCCACAAGCGTGCGCTGACTCTGGCGTCTTAGGTCGGACTCACAGGCAACTTCGCTGGTGCGACTCTCATTAATCATGACTACTGCAAATCTTTAAAAAAGCCTCCACTACCACAGGCACTGCTGTTGTGTATTGTGGCTCCTCTTCTGGAACAACCCCCTACCCCAAGCGCTTAATGCGGAATCACAAGACGGCGCAATTCTGCTGCTTGGCGCCACGTTTACCCCTCCGGCTGCGACGCTTGGCATCTCGATCGACAGGTTGCCTCCTGAGAGGGAAAAGACAAGGTGACAACGAGAAAGACAGAACCAAAGTTAATGACAACATGACTGGTCAAGTGTTCTGTGACTTTGTCTTGGAGTGTAAAAAAACCCAATGATGTGGTAAGAAATTTTGCATAAATCCAACAGTTCCAAGGAGTTAAAGGAGCTGAAGGCTCTACATTCGGTGGTTTACATTTTGAAGAAGTCAGATTTTTCAGACAAAATCCCCAACTTGGAATAAATTTGTCGAGAATGCATCAACAGACTGAAAAGGAGGAAATCATCTGATCTGAGGAAGAAATGCATGCTTTCAACCCTTCCTCCCTAGGGTGATTTAGTATGGTAGTAACCTTCTACGTCCTTAACTGAACACCACAGGGTAAACTGTACATATAAACAGTTGGACTCTGACCTAACAGATTTCAAAAAATTCTGTTGTTGGAGTTTGGCTGGTTTGGGATCGTTAACGTTGAAATACTGTGCAGGTTTTGTTTTCTTGTACCTGATGACCCGAACGACCTCATGGAAAGCCCTGTCAATGTTCTGTGGCGGATCCTTGGCACTTGTCTCTATGTAGGACGTCTTCTGTAAAGAGCATAAGTCACAGCGCAAAACTTGAATGCAGATGAGTGTTGACACAAGATGAAGCGCATACTATTGTACTGGTACAACATTTGAATTATTTAAGTCCAATCCAAACTATGCTAAGTTGAATTTTTTCTTCATATCGCTGACTTGTACACTGTACATGTACCTGCCAATCGTCTGTTCAGATTTGAAATTTCCATATAAAAAGAAAAATGTCCCGGCAAAAGAGGGTGCTATTGCAGGAAAAAGAGGGTCATATTTGCAAAAAAAGAGGGCACTATTTTCTACATGTATGTCAAAATGGCAGTTGTTGCACATACCGGGGGGTACATGTGTATGTGTGTACATGTATGTAAACAGCTTCTCTTATGCAACTGCTTGTTTTGCTGTGGGCTCGTAAAAAGGGTTTTCAGATTTCTGACTTTTTAATGTTAGCAGGTACATGTATGCCTAGCTTGCCTTTCTCAAAGCTTGCCAATGTATGTCCAGGATGGCATGCACTAAGACTGCTGCATACAGAGTCTAACTTGAGTAAAGAACTTGCTTACATGTACATAATATACATGCATAATATTGCTTACAGGATAATGTAATTCAACACTTTTTGTAGCTACATGTAGTTTGATATGTAAAAACAAGAAGGTCATTCAAAACAAGGCACCTCACATCATGCCAGTTCTAACTTGTGCATGTGCTTCGAAGTCCTCAGATGACCGAAAAGCTTCTTTTTGAGGACATGCTGTTGAAATACTGAATAGGCTCATCACCCTGCTGACCTCTCAACTCACCCCTAACTCTGCAGCTAATGCCTTGCCCTCCTCTTCTGTCACCTTCCGTTGGTGGACCAGGTCCACTTTGTTGGCGACGAGAATCATGGGATACGAATCCCTGAAGATGGAGGTAAGAACAATGCAATGCAGATAATCAAAACAAGACATTTTTTTCAATGAAAGGTAAACTTAACAGTCCTCATTCCTCCAATTTTTCTATAATTCAAATTTCACACTAACCCTTTGAGGTTAGGGTTAAAGATACCGGTAAACCCAATCTTACACGTACATCATGTACACATGTACGGTACCTCTACAAATCACAATGCCCTCTTGTGTCAGAGAACAAACATGTACTTTGTATATGTGATACTTGTACTGTTGAGCACGTACAGTACAATACATGCCCTGTACATTTGTGTACATGTACCAGGTACATGTACACACATCAGTACCACAGGATCCTTTTTGAAAAATTGTACTAAAAGGTCTTTAATGAAAAATACTGCTTTAAAAATGAAATTTCAATGAAAGGTTTGGTGAAATTTGAGGATTGGCTCCCCTAAGCCACATGCACATGTACTGTACAGCAGATGTACTGGTACAAATAAAATAGCCTGGAACATACCTAGTACCCCACATGTACCGGTACATGTACATGTTATGTTGTCTGTCTCAAACTCAGAATAAGGCTTTAGGAGTAGCTTTGCCAAAAGCCATGTTACTGCAATAAAAGCTCTTTAATGTTATATACATGTACTCGGTACACTGTCCATCTACATGTACAAACCTTTGGCATCATGACTTCCTGACAACACTGCACTTACAGTTCTGGTTAAGAACTGATCTGCTCATGTTAATAAGACCTGATACCTGAGTACGCACTGCACCTTGAGGCTACAAATTTTAATCCCATTGCAAGTCAGTGCTCTTTGATATTTAACATGTTTGTCTAAGGCAAAGTGGTCTTGATTTAAAGAAAAGAACAAAAACAGCATGGCCAACCCCCCCAAAAAACCCTCCAAGAGAATAACAAGTCCTTCACAAGCCCCTAGGCAAGACTGAATCCTCTCGAATGAAACTTCAGGATTTTTCAAGCTCATCATTTACATGTACATGTATCTGACGTGACCTTTTTCCCTGACTGAGATCTACAATCGTGCTGTTTTTATCGGTGTGACATTTTGCCACATACCCACATACAGTAACTGGCAGTTTGACCCAGGGCCCTACTTAAGCAACCATGACTTTTTCACCTCGAGAGTATTAGAATTTTTGGGGCGCGCAGTTTTTCCTAATACATGTACCATGTACGTGTACATGTCCAATTGTATGGTTACATACATAGAAATCAGGGGTGTGAGTGGCCACTTAAAATTAAAGCTGAAACCTAGCAAAAAGCTGAAATATAAACAGTTCCTATACTTTTGTACAGACCAGGTGTACAAAAAAGCTGAAATTCAGGGTCAACATCTAAACAAAAAAAGCTGAAATCAGCTAAAACGCTGAATTCTCACATCCCTGATACATGTAAAAAATATGTACATGTACACATAAATGTTGCTGTTCTGAATCACCATGCTCTCACTTTCCACACCAGTCTGTAATTACTGTATGCAGCTACTGTAGTGGTATATACATGTACAGTAAAATCTTGATAAGTCCTGAACCATTCCTTCCAAAAATGACATCCCCTTTGGGCTGGTTTGTTTCATACAAATCTTGATCTCAATCAGTTTTCCCAAAGCTGGTTCGCTCCATCCATCAGGCGGATTCTGGATTGCGATCCAGATCCGTGTGAAACAAACCGGCTGGCTACTGTAACTCCCAGTAAAGCGTACCTGTCTTTGACCCGGAGAATCTGCGTGTAGAAAGACTTGGTATTCTCAAAGCTGGCCTTATCAATGACGGAGTAGACAATCAAAAAGCCGTCACCTTTCCTCATGTACTGCTCTCTCATGGCACTGAATTCCTCTTGTCCGGCAGTGTCCAGCACTGGTGAAAAAGGAAAAAAAAAAGTGTTACACTATACCTACTATACTATACTGCATTCCAAAGTGACAGGTGACACTGTGAATTGGAGTGGGAATGTTTGTGACAAGAATTTACTGCCATATTCACAAGGGGGAAAAATAATTTCCAACTTGTGTGAAAACGCATACACACGTCATGTAGATGTACATGTTTGTACTCGTGTACACTGTAAATACTGGTACATGTACAATACATGTACTGGTAAATGTTTTGCCACTTGTGGCAAAATCAGTGAAAATCCTTCCTTACACACTGTACTTGTGTGGAAATATGTGAAACTCTTTCCCCACCTTGGGGAAACTTTTTCACAGTTTGTGAAATGAAAAATGAATTCCCTGGGAAGAGCAAAAAGTGCAAAGAGAATTTTTCATTCCTACTTTACAGGTTAAATTTCAATTGCAATATCATACTGGTAGGTGAAATGCGTACATTTGTTAAAAACAGCAGGTTCTTTTTAAAATGACAAACTTTCAAACCTTACAGACTGAATGTACTGGTAGGCTTTTTAAATGCCTGCATGAAACTGTCTCTCTGCATACATGTAAATACTTTCATACATATTTGTACAGTAACTTTATAGCTGAAACTTGAGCCTTATTACTGCAGAGGGGGGAAAAAGCAGTTTATGACCTCAGCGGTGTCCACAGGTGTTGCTAATAACTTGATTAATCCCCTGGCTGCTTTGATCTACCCCGGGGCAAAAATCCTGACAGTGGGGGCAGGGGGACTCGTTGGGCCATGAAACATCCGGCAAACCTGAATGGACTTGTACGCACGCACGTGTGCTGAATGGAAGGCCAATGTGGTGCAGCATGAAGCAATCAAGGAAGCCAGCCAATTTGTACATGGTGAGTTGAGCCTCTGTGCTGGCCGCCCGCAAAATTCAATTATCGTCTGAATTTCTGTCAAATTAATTTTTTAATTGGAATATCTCACACTTGGCCAGTTGTGCATGCAAACTGGAAAAAAATTCATCTTCTCATAATACTAAAGCAAGGCAGTAAGGTTCTCAAAAACCAGTAGGCCTACATCCAATCAATGAAAGAATAATAAATAAAGATCTTTCTTTCTTACTAATACAGATAAAACCATGGCTAAACCTGTGACTATCATTTTTTAAACTCCATTCTTCACAGTGTTTTTGAACAGCACTTCCACACCTTTTAGAGATATTAACCCTAACAGTCCTCAGTCCTCCAACAGGTGCAGGACTGAAGAGTGTTAGGGTTAATGAACCCTATGTTTTATGTGCATGGTGCTTATTAGAAATATGCTCCGTTGAGTAATGAGCAGTAACTTGGACAGTTTTTATAATAACAATGTTCAGCAGAATGAACCGGTAAGTCATGAGGGTGTTTTTTAACCCAGTGTACCTAGCATACATCCGCAGCTCCAAGCACTACGCTGTACTTTCTGTTAGAGAACCTTCTGTAAATATAATGTACATGTACTGTACAGGCTTTGTGACAAACCAGTCTGGCATGACAAAAAATGAATTCCTGACATGTCACAGTCAGTCATGTGGAGTCTTTGGAATTTAATGCTGGCCCTTAATCTCAGACAGCAATGAACCAGTTTGGAAAAATTGGTTTTTTTTGACAGCGCAGGCCAGCCGTACATTTCAAATAAAGCACATCTGAGGTCAATCTGTGCACGTGAGGTCTATCCCATTAGTGCAGCCATACCTGCTGTACAATGCCTTGCAACCATGGTTCGACCTTGCCATTTTTGAAATATCGAACTATATGTACCAGTAGCTCACTGCTGTCAGTTTTGGTACAACCATGAGATACTGTAACTGAACATCATATCAATTACAGCACATGCATGAAGGCTTACCAGATGTACAGCCCCAGGTACATGTACATGTACAGTACCGGTACATGTACAAACACATGTACTGGAACATCGTGGGTCCATGATGCACATGTCCAGGCACTGTACAGTACTGTGTAACCAAAAAAGTGAATGCAAATTTACATACATTACTAGTACGTGTATGTTCACGTACATGTACATGCTGCAAAATGAAGAACATGCATAAACCTAGACTGACAAATGTGCGTGTGATTGAACGTACATGTACATGTACAATGTAATCCCTCCCGGAAGATTGGTTTCCAAGAGGAAATCTGACCTGATAAGGAAAGAAGCTTACCCAATTTTTTTTTTCTTTTTCTGATTGCATACACATGTACGTGTTACATGAACGTCTGTTCTTCCCACGTAGGAAATTAATTCCAGACATCTGGTTTGGGGGCAGCAATATGCGCAAGTCGCACCATTGTACAATTCATTAGGCGTGTTCCGACCCCGTGGACCAACACCCAAATGTTCAGGTCAGCTTGAGTTTCATGTTGACGAGGAAAGCATCTTAAACTTAACATCTCCAATATGCAAAGTACATGTACAGGTACATCTGAAAAATGAAAGTTAGGCAATTTGAAATGCTGACAAACAGCCCGACACCAAGGAAACCCCACCCCCAGGGCAAAGACACACCAGGGGCAACTGGCAAGTGTACCGGTGCTGTTTAATAAAGGTGGAAAAAGGAGCGACTAAGACTGAGAAGCAACTATGACTGAGAGAAATGTGACTGTTTTCATTGTTGAGCAAACCTGTGAGAGAACACTTATTTTTAAAAGTTCAACAAGTTAAAAACACTATTGATTTTCCAAATTTAATGGGTGTGGAGAACATTGTTGGTTTTGAAGTTTAACAGGTGGGAAATGTGCTGTTGGTTGGGGTTTTCAAGGTACATGTAAACATCCCTTTTCCCCAATTACAGCCTTGAATACAACATGTACCGGTATATGTAAGGTATGTACATGTACAACTCCACTTTTTAAACTAACATAATTTTTCTTTTCTAATCATCTTTACCCCCTGCCAACTGACACATGTGACTAGGCTTTCTGAAGTTTGTGCTTGCACTCCTACCCACGTGTACATGTACATGTAAATGTACATGAACATGTACATACCGGTAAATACACTACGTAGTACATGTGTCCAGCCCTCTTTTGCTGTGTTTACTATTGTTTTGTGTTGGGACAAAACATGAAATTTGCCACTGACGGCTTTAGCAGGATTCTTGGGATGGCTTCGTTTGGATTTCCATTTGACAATGAATAAATACTGGGAGTCATGGGGGTCACATGATTGAGGCACAGTACAAAGCTACATGTACTATTGTGCACTGCTGTTTGAGGCAACAGGTTCACAAGGCACATTGAAAACCCTGGTGTATGGTTAAATGGCATGTTCGTCAAAGAAGGAAATTTTCTTTAAATTTTCTTTCCACATGCCAGCCAGTTGTTCCAGAGTCATTCCTTGGTGAGCCACTGGCTTCATTGTCACCTCAGCAAGTTGAAATTTCCAACCCAAAGTTTTCAAGCTGAGAATCTGATGAAAGGATTAGACAGGGTTGCTCTCAATATTGGCTCTATGATGTACATGTATACATTGGAGATCTCCCTCCCTTCTCATGCAAAGATGATTTCAAACACACTCACACTTCCACTGCAAAAATTGGGAAGAATAGAGAAGCTTCTGTCCTGAGCACAATTCTTTTATGGTGGCTTCCCTTTAATTTATCTCCCATGGAGACTCTCACCCAGGGTTTCCCATGCCCATTCAAGTGTGAAGCGGCCCACCTCACTGATTTTAGTGAACACCTCAGGCTTTTCTATTGAATTTTACCACCTGACACTTAAACTAGAGAAAGATGGAAGGAAAAACCAAAATGAGTTAGATATTTTGAAATACATGTACATTGATTTTAAATTGTTCGGAATGGTAAAGAGGGACAAAGAATACAAAATAGATTAATTTTAGCGGGGAAATTTGGAGTAAATGTATACCGGTAGAACTTAATGGTATTTTAGGCCTTTTTGAAAAGATTCGCTTTTGTTCTGGGCACACACACATGTACATGTACATGTATCAGTACCCCAAGGGAATCTTGCTCTGACTGATTCCTCTACTCCGATGACTTGGGAGAGTCTCAATGTAACATCTGAACCCATTTTTGTTACTTTTTTCTGTGCAAGGCCTTGATACATGTACTGTACATGTACTTAGTCCATGTACATGTACCTGTATGACCGTTTCAGCAGGATTTCACTATTGCTGGGGCATTGACCTGTACTTTTATGGTTTAACCAGAACAATGCACTAATTCAGGGAGACCTGAAACAAATCACAAGCTGGAAATAAGGGCTGTACACAGGTACACACCAAAGTGTTATGAGGAAGTTTTTTATTGCTAGCCAAATATGCCACGAAGTTGTGGGAACTTGCTGAGCACTGTCCCCACATTTGTACTCCATACATGTATGCTTTCTATGGGACTCCAAAGCTGAAGAATGTGCCACCTTCCTGAACAGTGGTGGATTTGAAAGAAATTCCGTAAAGCTCTTGAAAAATGCCTCTAAGGGAGCTAAGGTTAATCCATAGCAGGCAAATCCCCGGAAATGTCACTTTTTGTCCCACCTGTACCTGGTACCAGTACAGTAATGCCATGTTTTCTTTTACACAACAAATCTGACCAGTAACATAAAAAACTCAACAGTGAAATGAGAAATCCTGAAATCCATAAATAACTCGAGGGCTTCTGCAATGTACATGTACAGTGTACATGTGTGAAATCATGGGCTTGCCTCAAAAGTGAGATAAAACAGGAAAAAAGAAAGAAACAGTCCTTACCATCCAGAATGCACCATTCCCCGTCAATCTCCGTGTGCTGGATGTAGGAGTCTTCAATGGTCGGGTCGTAGTCGGCCACAAACATCTTCTGGAAGAACTGTATGGTGATGGCGCTCTTCCCTACGCCTCCGTCCCCGACAACCACCAACTTGTACGTCGTGAGATTGTCGCGGGACATGTCTTGCAGTGCATTGGACATTTTCTATGTCAATATCTCTTTTCGTCTTGGTCTCCCTTTCTTGGGAAAGTCCTCGCACAATGAGCAGCACTGAAGCACACTACCGAGAAGTCAAATTTTTGGGGATGAAGAATGAAGACTTTTTTCAATAAACAATGTTATGGACTGTTGGATCCGTATGTGAAATACTGCTTTGGTGGCTAATTTCCAAATGACATGTACAGTACGTTTCCAGTCAACTCCAGTTTTTACTTGCCCAGTTCCTGAGGGGCATCGATCAGTGTCTCTTTGCTGACAACCGGTTTGGACGTTTGATGGAGTGCCTGTCGTCTTTTTTTTTAAGCCAAGGAAGCATGGGTGACCTTAACAGGAGGTGTCTCAGTGAATGGGAGATTCATGCAGTATTCCCAAGCAAAGTTGAGGCGCTTGGCTAGCATCAATGTTTCCAATCACTGGAGGGGGGTGCATTTGCGAGCAGACATTCAGTTGGCACTTAATAATGTTGATATCAAGCGGAAAAGACGATCAAATTCATTTCACTGGATTAGGATGCACGGAAGATCAGTTTATATTCATCAGCATCTTGGGGGGAGGGGGAAAGCTGTCCACGCTTCCCACTCGCGTTTGCAGGAAGCTCAGGCCGGAAACTACACACTTAAGATGGACGGACAGACGAGCAGAGACATCTTGCCGTCTCTGGTGCTCACGTCGTGAAGTGCATCAAAAATTCACGAGTTGCGGAGGTGGGGAATTATGCGTGCACATATCAAGCGGATGGATTGCGGTCTTTCTTTCCCCACCGGTCGCTCTGCTGCAACTTTCTCTATGCTGGATGACACCTTGTGAATAATCCCTGGGATTCTGAGTTGGAATCGCACACAAACATCCGGTTATTTACTCTTTTGGGAGGCCCGCCTCAAACTGCAAAGGTGTTTCCCTGGAGACTGTAACCTGCCAGTACATGTACATGTACATATAGTACTTGAGTTCAGGTCTGAAAAAGTGAAAGGGTATCGCTGTTTTACTTTTATTGGCTTCAACTACAGTAGGATAGTAGCCACAGGAAATTGGGATTGTTGACAGAAGGAGGGGGGGGGAAGACTTCAAGTGGGCACTCTCACTCTGCAAAAGAAAAGAACCAGTGGGAATAGCAATTATAATGCACATAAATTTAGACTGAGATCCACAGCAGTACTGTGGTGCTTCTGGGCAGGTTGTATTTTGTTAAAAGTGCTTACATGCACATGTACAAGTAAGGGATAAAACATGCAGTACATATGTACACGTACCGGTTCACTCTGGTTCATTTACATACAAGTACCGGTACATGTACAGGTACATGACTTCAAGATGTTTTTGCTTTGCACCCCGGTATATGTATGTGAACTTTTGTGTAAATGACGATGCACACGCAACAAAAAAAAAAACCAAAAAGCACTTGTTGAAAATGTTCAGTGTATCCCAAAATGAAACAAAAACCAATCGTGGAATTGCCAATTTGTACAACACTGTAAATGTTGTACTGGTACATGTATGTACATGTACATTACAACACAAACATCTCACCCATGTTAACAGCAGGAGCCTTTCATTTCAAGACAATTTCATGTTTTTTCCCCTAGAGCCAGTAACCACAAAGTCTACCCAATCAATCAAACTTAAAGTGCAATATCCGATAGCCATCAGAGCCAGTAGTCCAATCAGTGTATTGGGTTCCAGGAAATGGTAATCGGTGTCTGCCATCATCTGGCCTGCTCTGTGACAGCTGCAGGAGTCAGCCCCAATCCAGCCTCCACCCCCCCATGAAGTCTGGCAGTCATAAGATCAGATGCTGATGACTAGTGTTAATACATGTACATGTATTTCACAACAGGCAAGCGGTATTGGTCATTCATTGTACAATGTTTATGCAGTCGAGTCGACACAAGACAATAACACAATCATGCACACTGTCAATTAGAGCCCAAATTTACCAGTCAGTACACATTCTACATGTACATGTATTTGTTACATGGAAAATTACAATTCACCTTGTCATTGCTCTTTTTCATGTCCAGGTGCGTCAGTGATGATAAGTGATGATACATGTAAATTTGAATGTAATGTACATGTATAAGTGATGATACATGTAAATTACATGTAAATTTGAATGTAATGTACATGTAGGCCTACATGTATGTACATGTACGTGTACCCCTGTCGTACATGTACATTGTGTACAACCTAAACCTCACACATTATGGGTAACTGATACATGAAAATTACTAACATGTATTGCATACATATACATGGTACATGAAGATAGGATGGGACTTTTAAGCGCTTCCATGGTTTGCCAAAATACATGTATGTACAATACAAAAACATGTACAATGTACTGTACACTCTAACTTGGTACCGGTACATGTACGGTACTACCCGTATATCAGTACGAGTATGGACTGGATACATGTACCGGTACCTGTATCAGGGGTAAGATTGAAGGAGAATAGAATATCCTCACTAGAGGTTTCAAGGGCCCCACTGTGGTGTATGGTAGTTACATGTACATTGTACATACTGTACATGCAAGATCTGTGTTTGCTTGAAGAAACCCCTTAATATAACCATTTCATGCGTATTTATACACCTTAATCGTAAACTCAGGATTTTTACCAAATTAAATCTATAGTTAGCATCCTGAAATTAGGAAACAGATGATTAAAAAAGTCCTGAAATCAGGAAAAATCCTGACAAATCTCGCCCCTGCTGTATACATTGTACGATGTGGTACATGTATATACATGTATATGTGCATACATGTACATGTACTGTACATGTATGTAGCCGTACAATGTACATGTACACTGCAGTTTCAGTCTACAATAACACAAAAATCATTTTATAAACATGCTTTTTGTTCTCTCTCAATTTCTGTGGACCAGTAACTACTGAATCAAGCACCTTTTTCATGAATTGTTCCACTGTGTGTGCTGCAATTTGAACCTCTCCTTTGAGGACTAGAGTCTTCAAAGACTAGGAACCTGTAATTACCTGTTTACAGCACAGCAGTCTACTGTACATGTACATGTACATTAGGAAGCTTGGCACTCTAGTATTTCCAAGTACTGTGCCGGTACATACATTTACACATGTACATGTACAATGTACGGTAGATAGTGTACCAGGTACAGTTGATGGGAGGCTACCTAAGTGTACATGTACACGTATCCACGCTAAGAACAGTGCAACAAGGGCCAGAGTGCCTGAGATTTTTGTTGGAAAATCATACAAGAAGAAAGCAAACCAGACACGCTTCAGAGTGTGCCCTGAGCAACCCTCCACCTTTATTGAACACCTCTGCAGACTCAAGTGCCATTAAAAATGTGTCAAGCACTGCGCTGTGTTTTAATACTTGTTTGGCTGTTAACATACGAGTAAAACTGTACCACATCTATATTAGATTTTATCACACAAAAGCGGGTCAAAGACAAGAAAAAAATACCAGTAAGTGTCAAAAATAAGACGAAGAAATTGCTTTTTGTCAAGAACCGATGTTTCCCTCCCCACAGTTGTTTTTCCTTTTATGGAAAAATCCTTAAAATTTAAGTAGCTTTACCGGTACTTTACTGGCCAGTATTTCATCTTCAAATGAAAAAAAGAAACCTTTAGGAATCAAACTTTACAGGTTAGTGTCTAACGTCTCATCACATCCTTCAAAAACCAACCATACCAACAGGATGTGCATATCAAAAGCTCTCGTTTTCTGATCAACTGTATCTGCCCATTCTAACCTGTAAAATTAAATTTTCTTTAAATAAAATGCAAATTTGTCTTTTCTAATCTATACACATGTGCTAGTACATGTATGTACATGTAAATCTTGTCTTACCTGTACAATGTACCGGTACATTGCAAAACACTTGTTACATGTACATTCATTTACACAGACTGACCTATTTTTTTCTTGTAATAGCCGAAATCAGCACAGCAGTGACGTCATGTAGTGTGTACCCAGTGCATGTAAGTCATGTAGTGTGTACCCAGTGCATGTAAGTCATGTAGTGTGTACCCAGTGCATGTAATGTACGGGTACATTGTACTCCCTTATCAAATTGGCCACAATTGGGCAGCTGCATAAAAAAACCCTTGTTATCAGGGCATTATGGGTCCACTTCTGAACTGAATCTGACACACACCCCTAGGTTGACATAGACAAGCTTACATAACAGGCAAATTTCTTTCGGACTCCTGTCAATTTTGTTGCGGGGAGGGGAGGGGGGAGAAGGGAGAATTCTCCGGAGTACCGGCTTAACTCCGCAGGCAGAAGCCTGAGGGCAGGTTTCATTCTAGAAAGGAAGTAACCACTTGGCCAATGAGCTTAATGACAGGAAGGTCATGCCGGTAACCTACACTGAAAAACTAGCATACAAGTACACAGTATTAAGCTGGCGTCGGCATTGAGCGACTTCCTTGAATTTTGCTATGCAGTGTATGGTATACATCCTTTCAGACAGAAACCAACAACAGTCTACAACAACTGCTAGTACATGTACAGTATGACACAAGTTGAACAATCTGCGCTGAATTTATTATTATTATTAACAAACATTAACACGTTAAAGAACAACATTTAGGTAAAGGGTGAAGAATAGATTTGCTTTTGAATGGCCTGCTCCTGCAAAATGAGGGTTAGGACACACAACATGCATTGAGTATGCATTGAGTATCCAATGAGTTACAGGACTGTAGTGGTTCACTGTACAGTTCATACACTTGTACGTACATGTACGTGTACATGACTTTCATGTGCTTGGCACCGTAAATTTTTAAAGCATGTCAAAACAGGAAGTTGGCAAAGCAAGCACAAAAATTCAATTTACTCAGAGCTTACAAATTTAACATGCATGGTCGAAAACGTCTCCAAAAATAAGAGAGGAAGTTGCCCCCACAAAGAAAACAACATTGACTCTGAACAGAGCCCCAACACAACCCAACAAGCAGGCCCATACAGGATATGCTCCATCCAGCCCGCAAGTCTTTTCTTCAAAACAGCAAGTTCCTTTTCTGCTTATTTCTGGGTCAACCCCCTCCCGCTGAATGCAATTTCACGCCACAGCGAAATTCTGAGGGGTTTCTTTTAAAGCTCTTCTCTAACAGCAGAAAGTACAGAACTTGTGGTCTTTAGTGGCCTAATGAAACGGGTGGCAGAGGAATGTGCGTGGGTGGGTTCACAGGAATAAAGGTTGTTCTGGTGGGGGAGAATGGATTTAATCAATTTACTCAGGTAGAACCAAAATGCACATTAAATACACTCATTTCATGTACCAGGTACTAGTAGTTTAACTAAGTTGAATGCGACTATGAAATGTGCTCATCGTAGGCACGATTTCCTGTCAAGCATGCTCATATTATGGCAATTCAAGGAATTATGTGTGTGTAATTAATCCATTGTGACATTTAGTTGTTTTGTTTTAATCTGGGGAATTTTTTATGGGGGAGTCTTTTGTTAGCCATCGCGTCAGGCAGGTTCTTTGTAATTCTGACCTAAGCAGACCCTTTCACAAGGGGCTGACATCAGTCAGCTCTGGGAGGCATTGTCAAGTTAGGGCATCCCTTCACTGCCATGCCATAAATCGCAGCAAGCAGCTTATAGTTCAAAAAATTGACTTAAAGCCTAGTTTGTAGTGTACAAGTCACTCAAGACAGGAAAGGAAGCTTTTGTGAAAACTGAAACCAAGATCAAATTAATGATGCTCATGCTTTTTTAATTTCTTCAATACAGACGACTGGACATTTTTACAGATGCAAAAGTTACAACAAGACAGGTGAGACTTGAACTTAAAAGCATGTTATAAAACTTTTTAGGGAAAGAGTTCTATATATATATGTACATGTATATTATACATGTACATGTACACTTGATGCCCCTGCGCACAACTGATGAGACATATCTGAAAAAAAAAAGTGTTTTCTAAGTGTTACCGGTACATGTACAGTACTTTAGAATTTTTCTGCTAAATTTCATTTTTTGTGACACGTTATCACTTTCTGATGGTTGTGTTAACATTAAATTAAGGAAAAATTAGTGTTGTCTACACACGTGTACATATACTGCAATTTTCAGAATATAAGGTACGGCTTATACATTGATTTTGCCCGTGAAAATGGTTGGAGCGGCTTGTCATCTGGGCGGCTTATATGCTGAGCTTTGAAGAATAAACTTGAGATTCATGTGTAGAAACACTAATCTATTTTTGACAAAGTTTGCATCCTTCGGGAATGAAAATCGCTCGTTCCCTGGAAACATCGTAGGCCTTGATCAAAACAGAAAGGTGGAACCGGCCTGAAGGAATCGGGGCTCGACCTTCATGACCTTACCGTGAAAGATGCGGTAGTCATGTTCGATACAGCACGCGGCCGGCGGTCAGGCAGCTGAAAGCTCTTTTCGTTAGTGACCGTGCAAAGCCATAGATCTGACACTAGTAGTAGCAGACAACCAACAACCAGTCACACAACCAGAACCGTAAGTATATGTGTCAAACACCACACAAATTGCAGTGGAGCGTCTGTTCGTTTTTGTTGTGTTTATTGCTTGTGAAATTTTCACATCTACCACATCTATAAGAATTTTGTCCTTCATGCAACCATTTTTGTGAATTTTTAGTACCTTATAACGTTCTCCTGGTAATCCACTTGCGAGGAGGAACATTTTTTCTGCATTTACCCAGTCGCAGGAATATTTTATTACACAACACTGCCATTCCGCCACCGTCGCCTCTAGGGAGCGATGGGCGGACAAAAGTTTTATCTGGGTTATATAATAGCGTACAGGTCACAAATGCCTTGTTGATTTATAATAAACAATGGAGCATCTGGCGATATTCTTATTTTAACGTACAGGCACAAGACTCACAATGTTATTTCAGCCTTTTCTTGTGTACATGTACATTTGGAAGAAAACGTTTGGTAGCCGTTCCATTTTGGCGAGCCGTTGCGGTAGTCTTTCATGTTGCAACGATCTACCAACGCGTGTGATGGTGCGCCTTATACGCTACGCTTTGAACCTTAATCTGAAGATTTTCTGCCCTGCGCCTTATAATCAAGGCGCCTTATATTCCGAAAATTACTGTATGTATATGGACTCTTTCTTTTTTTAGATACATGTAGATAGAAGTCAACAATGCTACATGTATTAAATTATCATTGGGACAGTTTTCCAATCATGTAGCAAGCAGCACAACAGCAGCCCCTCAAAAAACCTGACAATTAAAGTTGATGTAACATTAACAGAAATGTACAAATAAAAAGTTATACAACTTTCTCAATATAGGGCCTAATGAACCTGAACAGATCAGGTTAGGATGACTATGTTGGGTATGAGTTGACGTAGGCCTACGTCATGTAGGCTAGGCATAAGTTGACCATACATAATGTTGATACATGTATGATGTTCGTGTTAACTGGGGCACGAATTGACTCGGGTACGAGATGGCTATGGTATAAAATGACTTGGGTGTTGATTAATGCGTAACTCGGACACGAGTTGACCTGGCACTGTGGAACGAATTGACTTGTTTCCCTTTCTACCGGTCATTGCCGGTAGGCCCAAACTGGGTGACCTAGCACTGTCCGACTGTCATGCCTGTGAACAAACCCTATTCGGAAAGTTCCACGTATACATGTAATACGGACAACACTTGATGCACCTGTGCACAAACCTGAGACTTTTCATGTTGGGAAAGAGTTCCATAAGATATATTATAGGCCTACATGTACGTACGTGTATACGGACAACTTGATGCCCCTTCACATTTCCTGGCGCAGGCAATTTACAAGCGCGGATCGCCCTGCCTGGTTCACGTCCGGACTGAACGGGATCACCACGGCTCGGGTTGACTCCTGCTGTTCACAGCCAACCTGGACAACACGCGCCAAAGGCAAAACTCAAAAGGAAAACTGGACATCAACTTACCGTTCGCTACCAACCATGCCAAACCCCGTGCCACATGTACGTTGTTCCCCTAGACGTGTCAGGACCTGTTAATGTTACTGTGATGAAATAATACGCCAAAAATTGCTACGATCTCCAGCGCATCGGCCATATCCGCCATGCGATCAATCTCAGTTCAAACTGGCATCCGGCGCACATAACGCATGTGAACGTGTTTGCAGACCAGTGAAACTCAGACAGACTAGTCACTACAAGGGGGCGCTACACCAAAAAATGCCACTGGGGGCGTGGCCAGCCCAGCATCTCGGATCGTAAGCCCAGAAGGCAACGGCCCTTACTCGTCGACCACCGCCCAAACTCTGTTTGGGCGCAAGGCGACGAGCAAAAGAACACACTTGCCTCTACGAAAGCGTTGAAGGCCAAGAAAATGCCAAGGGAAACACACACACTTATTTTTAAGTCTCTATACCTGAATGCACATTTTGGGGAAAACCGTAGACCAACAATTTGAGCACAACAAGATCGTATAGTTTACGGCATCAATTAAGGATATGAAATAAAGGTCCACAATTTCTCACCTCTGCCGTAAATGTTCATAATTCACAGCGATTCATATACAGCGCAAATTTTGTCTGCGGAAACATTTGGTAGGTACAGGCGGTGAAAGTTGTGGAATTCGCATTGTACCAGTGTCGTTTCCAGACGGAAAATAGCTAAAGAGCCATCAGTTTGGGTTTGGAATGGTGGGCCACACAATTTACTCATGAGGGAAAAGAACAAAAATGAAAAGAAGTAAACAAAAACGTAATTGGTTCTGACCGCCCCCTTTTCGACGCGCAACGCCCCGACCCTGATAATTGGGCGAAAATGACTTATAGTAATGACGCTAGCGCTTCGACTTTACTCTTGAATCTTGACATGTGTGTGTCTGCGGGGGGTGCATGCTAAGGGGTGCGCATACTCGGTGACTTGAAAAGTGGATGGGTACGAGGGTGTGTGTGTGTGGGGGGGGGGGTAATGGTATTGGTAATTCTCCTGGTCCAAAATGCAGGGGGGGGATATCCCCTCATACCCCGGAATTTTCACCAACACATAATTCCGTTGATAACTGAATTAGTTGGTACTGTCGTACTCCTAATTGAACATTATCAAAGGTGTGGATCAACGTATTTCTAACTGCTAGAGCGGCTATACATGAACATACATTTTGACGATTAAAGGCAGGTTCATGCTTCGTACTAAAACAAACGTGAACGCCAATTTTTGAGGGCAGATGAAATATTCACGCTGCGAATTCGTAAAAATTGAACAGTTCAACTCAGCGAAATTTCGCTGCAAATTTGTCGTGATATCAAATTTGCTTCGCTTTCGCCTGCAGTATGAACCGGCCTTCAGTAGTAAAATGAGCTTGGGATTCAAAATTAATGGCGACCACCCAGCTGTTCTTGTATCACTCATCTTCGTTTCTTTTCGCATGTGCATAATTTGAATTCTGTGCCGCGTAAACAAACTCCCAATCAAGCTTTTCCCGCTCATTTGGTGCGTGCTAAGTGTTATTGGGAATAACATAATTGAGAAGCAGAACAAGTCATTTGAAACAAAAAATACTCGTGGTTACACTTCAGACCCATAAAACACGGACACTGCATTTGTTCTGTTTTCTTTCAATTCTTCGTAGTTTCGTCAAAGAAGTCTATAATTTTTTTTCACTTTGACGAGTTCAAGTCAGATGGACTAGCGTTTAGACAAGAAAAAATGGTGACCTAACGCCATACTTTTGTCTCATAAATACAACTTTTATTATTCCAGAACGAGCAAAACTTGTCAAGACTCTTACAAGTATAAACGTTTAGAAATCTGGGAACAAAATGTGGTTGCATTATTTTCACTTGCCGAGAGAGCTTGAAACTGTGTACGTAAACAGAATTAACACAAAATGTTACGGCCAAGCTCAATGCACATACAACCCTCATTTACTAAATTTGTTAACTGTTCTTTAATTACAACACGACGGTGATATTGCTGTAAATAAATTTAAAATAATTAAAATTGAACTTCTGACCATGATTATCTTATTTCAGATACTGCACCATTTTTAACATACATGATTTTCCTTTTGCTTTACAATCTTAGAAAATGCAATGGAAAATGTTAACCCTCTTCAAATACAGAGAAAAAATACATCAGATGATTTCAATAAAATCGTTGTTTGCGTTTGGAGTAAAACAGGCGAATGGTAAAGCTATCGAGCAATAATTTTCTACTTACTTTCCAGCAAGTCGCCGCACACGTATTGCTTGATTAAAGTTTCAGTGCACAAAAGTAGGAAATATTGGGAGTAAAAATATAAAACGAAAAGCTTGAGGTAAAACCTTACATGTTTCAGTTTGGTAAACATAACAACGAAACTGAAAGCACGTGCTGGTAGTCACCGGGGACCGCCATTTGTTTTGTTTGGTTTTACGACAAGAATATTTACTCTTCTCTTGAGCAAGTGGGCTAAGCGAGAACTTACTTGATAAAAAAATGTAAAACCAGCTCCCATATTTGTGGACTTCTGTTTCCAATGAGGCCCCAGGTAAGGAAAAAAATCTTTGTACATTGAAAGGTTTGCTTAAAAAGTCTGCACCAATATTTAGACAACCGATTGTTCTCAAGGCATTATTCACGTAGTAAAGTAAACCTACATGAAACCAGAAGCCTTCCGGTTTTTCAGAACTATGTTCTACTTCTGTCGTTTCAATGATGAATTAGTTATTTTTGGTCCACTAGATAAACTTGTTTGTTCATGTGCGTTGCTTATCGAATAAAAGAAGTAAAAATAGATTTGAGACCATTTGGAGCTAGTAGGTGGGGGGGGGCTTCTAGGAAATAATAAGACTACACAATTTGCCACGCAGAAACTTTTCTCCCATCTCTTAACATGGATATTCCGCCTCCGTTCAACTACAAAGAAGTTAGTATCGTAATCCAGCCATTAAAGGCTACAGAAAAATGAACTACAATTAAGCTACTGCTTGCTATCCTGGGGTACAGTTGATCCAGTGTTGGCCGTAAACCAACTTTTGACTTGGCAACCGATTTGACTTTTGGTACGAGTAGACATTTACCTTGTCACCTGACCTGCAATTTTGACTTGGGATGTCACGGATTTCACTTGTTTACAAGACCTGTTTGATTCAACTTGTATTTCAACAAGTGAAAGTGAAATTTGAAAGTGTGATGGAAGTTGACTTGTAGTCCAACTTGAGTGATTCGTGAGATGACTTGCAATATGACTTCTGATTTAAGCTGTGATCTGAATTGACGAAATGGCAATCCGACTTGTGGTTGACTTGTGAGCTGATTTGTGATCTAACCTGTAATTTAACTCGAGATGTGTCTCGGAACTGACTTGTGGTCGGTCAGATTTACGATTGACTTGGGATCTAACCCATGGTCCCATGGTCTAACCTGTGGACTGACTTGTGACTGATGGGAACGACCGAATTACTTGCTTCTGTCTCAAAACTGACAATTCCCTCTACCTTACTAAAACCCCACGGAGAAGACTGTTTCGAATGAAATGCACTCAACCAAACTAACCATTCATTATCTCTCATTTTGCTGTGCTTTTCAATCCAATCTAGCAGTAATTTTCATTTAAATTTTCGGGTCCTTCCTTTCAAAGTAGGAGTAGAGCAAAATCTCATACTGAGGAGGTATGCCATCTGGTTTACTTGACAGTTGTGGGTTTGGAAGATTAAGGAACTTTCCGACAACAAAATGAGCAGGACTTGGGTTAACATGGGAACTGACAGCCATAACAATAAACTGCATTTCATATTCTTAAATAAAAAAGCATCAAGGTTATCACTTTTTGGAACGTGTACCTCAAGGTGATGTCATACAAAGTGGGGAATTTAATCGCACATTCAAACACCAAAAAATTAGATTTTTGTTCTTTAGACTGTATCTTCAAACCACCAACTGCATACATAATCTAAGGACAAAATGCTGAAACATTTCAACGTGCTTTACAAAATGTTTAAAGTGTGCATATGTAAACTGCCTTGTTTGCCATCCATGCAATAAATGATAATAAGGTTCAAAGCAGCAACGCTGTGTTTCACCCCGACTCTACTTCACTGTGTAATACAGGCGTTTCACAAGAGTACGCCTCCAATAGTTTGCAACACATTGGCCAATTACAATGCGTGAAATCTGTCAACCAATGCGCATTTGAGAAGGGTTGACAGATTTCGCGCATTGTGATTGGAGGACGCCTTAAGAACTCTTGGAGGTACACTATTGTGAGACGCCCATCACGGCTCATAGTATGCTGGTCAGAAAATCGTGAAAACAAAAGAAAACAGCATCAAACATTTCTCAAGATCTTTTTTGGTTCTAACGTAAAATACACTGGATGTCTATATACACGCTGTACATGCTTTCATGTGATTTATGTTACAGATAAAATACTTTCCGATACCACTAAGTTGACGAGTATAAATTTCTTTCAACTATTTACAAGTTTCTCGCATTTTTTTTGCCTCGCTTCCAACTTTCATACCAGTGTTATATCTTATTTATTTACAGAGGCAAAAACCAAATGCTCCAAAAAAGATATGGGTATCAAAGTGATAATGAGGAAGTTGTGAGAAAGTGGCAAATCCACGCAAACTTCAGCTCTCTTGGCTGAGACGCCAACAGAAGGATCATTCATTTGAGTCCTGTGAATGTGTGCCTTCCAATTCTGAGAAAGTTTCTGTTCTGGTATGCTGTTTTCTAGAAATTGGCTCATTACTGTAAAAGGAAACAAAGTGCCTGCATAGCATTCTCGGCTGGAATAGGCTGTAACTGAGACAGCTTGCATACTTAAAGGCTTTGTTCTCATATGCAAAGGCCCTCAATCAACTGTGCATGGGAACAACGAAAATGTTTCTCATGGACATTTTGTTTGTCGCTGTTTTAGACATAGCTGAATTTCTGAGGGTGGCTGTCTTTCCGGGTGGGCAGGCTTAACTTGGCACCATCCAGGTTTGACGTGCTCTTCGGTTTGCTCAGCGGGGCGTTCGCTGGGGGTGTAGACATGGCGACCGAGGCCAGGAGGTTGGGGCTGCTGTTGGTGCGCACCCGCTCGCTGTCCATCCAGGACTTCATGCTCTGTGGCTGCGAATCCTTGGAGGGCTTCCCGAAAGGCCGGAGCCGGTCGAAGGCACTGGGCTTGCGGGGAGGTTCGTTCGCTTTGTTCAGGTTGTACTCCAGGATTTTTCGGTACTCTGGTGCGTCCCTGCCCCCACCGACCGTGTGCCTACGACGTCGGTTCTCGCGATGCTGCTCCTTGATCGACAGGGTGTCCTTCGAGGTGGCGGCAAGGGCTTGAGGGCGCTGTTTCCGCTTGGGGGTTGGTTCCTGTACAGCCTTTGGCTCAGCCCGCGGGGGCGGTTCCGAGGATGGTGTCAAACTGGCTGGCAATTGTTTGCTTGGTGTGGGGCCCTTCTTCTCTAGGGTCAGTGTCACCTCGATGCGGCTCGTCTTGCGAGGCGTCCGGGTCCCGCGAGTCGGTGACGAGGTTGTTGAAGCGGGAGTGGAGGACGACTTTTTTACCAAATCCTCACTCTTAGGAGCAACGGAAAGTTCGTTGAACCGGGACGTCAAGGAGACAGGCTGTGCTCCACTTGAGGCGCCCCCTGTTGGTGTTCTGCTTGATATCTGTTTCAAATTTCGCATGTATGTCCCACTACTGGTCCGGACACGAAAGGCGTCCTTCTCTTCTGACCTTTGGTAAGGCGTGGCTACATACACACCATCAACTGTCCGCCGATCATTGTGGGTTGCTTTGGAGGATGCTGAGCTCTTGTCTGACAATTTGTCATCCTCACTTTCCTGATGCACCACTTTCTGCAAGCGTTCGTCAAACGTCGCCTTCATTGCTTGGACAAAATCGCTCTCACTTTCTGACGCCGACTCTCTGATTTCCAGTCTTGTGCTGAACAATGGGTCTGACCGGGCAGAGTGGAGGGTTGTGTTGTTGTTGTTGGAGGAGGCTGTCGAGAAATCTGACATGAGGGAGTCTGTGTCCAGGGACTGGCCTGGCCGCCTGTCACTGCCACTGGGCTTGTCTTGTCGCTGCCCTTGAGATGCAAAATCGGCAATCTTGTTTGACACAGCAGATATCTCATGCAGGTAGTCCCGCGGTCGGTACAGCTCTTCCACATTCATTGCATCCTCCTTCTCATAGTCGCGCACAGCCTTCTGATGCTCCCGCTCTATCCGCTCCCTCTCCTTGGCAAATTCTGACTTCCAGTCCCGGTCTGGTGCCAGGGCTGCCTTTCGATTGGATCCCTGTGTCCTTGGAGCCCGGCTGCCGGCCCCTTGGGGTGGTGCTGATGCCTTGTTGCTGTTGTCTGAGGACCCGGATGGCGATCGTCCCCGGGAGCCATACTGACCATAGAGCCCCCTGGGTGGCTGCAATTGCTGCCGTGCTGATGCGTACGTTGGCAAGTTTGCCATAGACTCAGGGCCATACAAGCTCGCTCCTGCCTCCAAGTTGGTCTTCACAGAGTAGTGCGCATCGTGCCGCAGTGTGACCTTTACCGTGCTCCTCTGTTTGGTGCCCGCTACATTTGGTGGGTCTTCATTCTCGCCCACCTTGTCTGAAGTCTGGTTCTTGATGGCACGCACTTTGACCTCAGTATCCACGCCCTTGCTGGGAAACCCATACTCCGCCCCATCACTCTCCTCTGGGCTAGGCAGTGACTTCTTGGTAGATCGGCCCTTGAGTTTGCGATTAGCAGCCGAGATGACCGACGACATGAGTTCCATTGCATTGATTTCTTTGCCTTTAGAGGAATCACTGCCAGACTCACCTGCAGTGGTTACCAAAAAAAAAAACAAAAAAAAAAACCCAGGTATAAGACTGTAGTGGCTCACACAATTGACTCCATACAAAATATAATAACAAACGTAGAAGCACATACACAGCAGCATTTTATCCTTTGTAGACATGTGCGCTGTATAACACTTTCGCAAAAATTATCCACAAACGCACTGTGCCAATTCCGCACTGGCGAATGACCATGAAATTAGAACCCAAGGACCCGAGTCAAGTCCTCAGAAGCTTTAGTGTCCAAACGTTTTCAGGTATGTTGCGAAAACTCGGACGGGAACTATAGAAGGCTCTCAAAACAGATGGGTTCGTAGTCCACTGACCTGACTGATCGTCCTTCCGGGCCTTGGACAGTAGCTCGCTGGCATCCGAGGACATCAGCTCAGCCTCTGGCAGGGCGTCACTAGGCACGGCCTGCTGGCTCTCCACGTCGTCACTAAAGAACCATTCGCAATGCTGGATGATGCTCTCCACAATGCAGCATTGGTCCGACATGTCTGTCACCATGGTGACCATGCTGTTGTCGCCCGAGCGGATCAGGGTAGGCCCAAAGACGATGGCGAGATTGCGGACCTGTTTGAGGAAAAGTCAAAGGGACTTTAAACCACCTGACAACAATGTTATCCCCCGTCCCAGGTGCAGTATTATATTAAGCCCAAAATACCAACTTTTTAAAATGGGAAGACCGCAACTACAGTACAGTGCCTTACAAACTTGAACACTGCAATTGCTAACCCTTGGTGGTCATTTGTTCAAAATTTATGCAACATTTCTAATACTGCACTTACAGAGCACTATTAGTCACAATGCCTGCATGTGGCCCCACTTGAGGGCGACACACACACAGAGACTACATGGAGCCTGTGAGTTTGCAAGCTTAACGGAATCACTCGAGTGTAAACCACAAGTATAGGAAATACGCGAAACTACACAGAGACTTTGCCGGAATGCGTTTGGACACCCTTCATGTTTCAACACAGGGAATCCTTCCGTGTTCAGATGTCCTCTGGCCTGAAAAATGTAATAGTAACAAGGCACACATTGAGTGGAAAATGTCTCAATGTTCGGACATAACTAAAAGGAACATTCAGTCGTAGAAGAAAGATAATGCCCAATTAAGGCTTGATGTGGACTCCTTGATAGAACGCTTATTGCAAACCTGGTTTATACTCATGTATGCAGTCCCCAGAGCATGCAGTAGGTAATTATGTCAGGGGAAATTAAGGTCTTCTACAGATGTAAAGTCAATTTCCGGGAGATTTATTACAATTTGCCAATGCAATTAGTTTTATTGATTCAATTTATCAATTTCCTTTGGTTTGATATTGGTCTTCCTCCTTACTAGATATTTAGCAGGAAGGCTTCAATAAATATGATTTTATAATGTGACAACACAGCAAATTAAAATTACACACAGGAATCATTTACATCACTCAGCTAATTAACAACACTTCACATACATGTATCAATTGCCATTCATAAATGGGTAATTCCAGAAATGAGGGGTCCATTTTTTGTGTGCCCCTGTCACATCTGACATACGATTTTGATTTAATATGATTTAACATCAGGCTTTGATTTTGATTTGATATGATTTAACATCAGGCTGCTTAACTGACTTTGTTGCTTAACATCACCTCAGGTTTATTTGGCCTTTTACTCCTTAAAAATATTTGGTTGTATTCTTGTGTGATGATACTACATGTAGATCTAGTCTTACTGCCGTGTGTTTTTTGGCGAATATTTCTCTGGTTTAAATTTGTAACCACAGTTGTCTTTTATACTCTTTTGGAATGTAACCGTTACATGTATATTTGTGGTAACAATTTCACAGGGCAAATTCAATGATTTTTTTAACAGGCAAATATTCCTTTAGCCTATGATGTTTGAAACAGTGTAGTCAAGACCATCACAAGACCATGTCCAAGACCACTCACAAGACCAGTCGCAAGTAACAGTGTAAACAATGACAAAGGAATGCTTTTGTTGCAGTTCATGTGAATAGCTTGTGACTTCAATTCAGACTGGAGGTCTTGTGCTGGTACTGTGAAGATCTTAAGTGGTTTGGACTACAACACTGATTCGAAATATTACAGGGTAATAAGGCAGCATGCAGTGAACTTTGACGCAGCTGGAAATAAGCCATGCATCGACACAAATTCAAACATGGTGGCTGAATGTTCGGAACGTGTTCTGCCACAGATGCCTGCTGTTGCTTGCCCAAGTCATAACAACAACAACAACAAAAAGCCTGACTTGCCTCCATCTTGTTGACTTCATAGTTCTGGGAGACCAGCCGCAGGTGGCCGGCCAGACACTTAAATGTCTCGTAATGGTGGTCGGGCAGGTTGTGGATCTGGCGACGCAGTGCCCACATGCGCTCGGCGGGCTCCTTGCAGCGGTTGGCAGCGATGAAGTCGCGGTACTGGTCCCGGGGGACCAACGGGTCGGGAAGCTTGCGGAAGAACATTTTGAGGAGGCTGCTGATCACATTGACATCACGCCACCTCTGTGGGAAAAAGACCAAAAAATACCCAGCATGCCAAAAGCTTCAATTAGTGCACATATGTTTACCGTACATACTAAGAAATGAGAGAAACAAGAGACGTTGAGATGGTGATGGTATCAGACAAAAGGGTCATTTTTGCTAACTCTGAGCATGTACACACAGGTCTGAGCATGTACACACAGGTCTGAGCATGTACACACAGGTCTGAGCATTGGCACATAGTTTTGAGTATGCAGACAACTGGTGAGACTTTTCAAAGGACAAGTATGTCTCTTGCCACCAGTGTCTCAAAAGTCTCCTACTGGACCGAAATGTGGCGAACCAAAAAATGCCATCTCAAAACCTTTGTTCTGCTGCTATCAGCTGTTGATGCGAAACACACGTAAGCCAGTGTCACGCACACTCCCACAATTTAAATGTCATGGGCACAAGGCTGTGCTTAGGTTGTGTCTTCATTACAAGCTCTGCCAGGAAGAAGCTGGGTCAACCAAAAAAAATTAATTTTATGAAATGAAAATTCAGTTAAAATTCACCAGCAGATTTAGGGAGAAAACAGGGCAATGAAAAAAAATTTTGACAAATAATCAGGAAAAGAAATTTCTTTTCCAGGACCGTGTCACTTCCTTTCCTTGCAAAAGCCTATAAAAAGACACCCACAATTTAGTCCATCCCCTCAGAATGGCCTCACGTTTTTTTGGCCCCCTAAAACAAACACTTTGTCTGATCCCTACCCCCAAAATAAATTTAGTTCTCGACCTTCCTTGTTCATATATTGAATTATTGAAACTGACACGGCCCAGAATATAAGCAACTAGAGGGAAAGACACTCACGCTGTCAGTGAAGTCAGCCTCCTCAGGCCCAGACTTCAGCACCTCCTGCAAGTATGATACACCAGCCGTATTGCCTGGTACCCGGTAGATCCCCACGGTGTCCATGCCTAGCTCTTCCACAATGCCGCAGCAGATGTCCACAAACATGGGAACAAACTGCACACAAAGGACAAAAGGATGTAAAGACGTCAAGCACTTAAAAGTATGTAAAGACACACGGCCCAATTTCCTTAAGTTGCAAACAAGAAACTATTGCTAGGCCAATTTATCTTAGCTTAGCAAGAATTGGTTGTGAAACAGTTGCAAAAAATACAGACTGCTCAAGAATTTAGCTTGGTAATCTATGCTTTGGTTTGTAGGGTCTTGTCATCCATAGTCATTAAGGGTTAGCAACCTCACCTGTGTCAACAGAAAGTTAATATTTTGGGCCAGCCTGTTTTGGAAAAAAGGGCATTTTGCAAGAATAGTTTGTCCGATTATCATGAAACTGGTCTCAAATTGACTGTAAGGCCTTGCTGGGTAAACTCCTGAAGGCCCAGTACGAAAATAAATCGCACTGTAATAATTTACAAGAAAAAATAAAGGCCCCATTTATCTCATTTGGCGCCTTCAGGGCTAGTTAGTAGGTACCTCATTGGTATCTGACGAGGTGCACTTCTCCAATGGCACGCCAAACGTCAAGCTCTTCAGCTCCTCGGCTGTGGGCTGCCCCCACACGGTAGCACTACCTCCGCCCCCTTTTTTCTTCATCTTGTGCCTCATCTTGCCCGCCAGGCCCGTGGACTGCTTCTTGGTGGGCTGGGGCTGCAAGGCCGGTGATGGGCTTCGGCTGTTGGCCTTCTTGCGGCTGTTCGGTGGGGACAGGACATTCTTGGAAGTCACCGAGTGGGCAGTTGCGCCAGCGTCGTGGTGGTGCTGTGTCTTGCGCATGATGATGTCAGCGCTCACTATGTCCTGTTGGGCCAGGCAACCATTCCACACATGAAAGTTTACATACAGTACAATTCCGACCTGCTAGCAATTTACAAGAATGGACACATACACTATAGACTACCGATATATAAACTATAGCTTATTCAACACCAACTCCAACTTTGCTCATTTGAATTCAACAACTGTCATATTTTGTATGACTGTAATGTTATGACGTATGACTAAAGTTTAAATTTGATTATATTAAGTTGGTAAAACAATTTTACAAGATATTCCCCTTCCCCAGACGTGGTTTACTTACATCGCCGCCAGGCGTCAAGTTTGCCTGGATGGCTGTGATCCAAGCCAGCATTGTTTCAGTGTCGCTGACCTGCAAGAAATGAAATTAGGTCACCATCACAGCTGCTGTCATTTGACAAGCTAACACACTTTCAGACGGAAACCATTTTCACCAAGCTGAGCAACAAATGGGTAGGACACAGATGGTCTATGATCACTAATACATTACACACCAGAAAAGCTGTGATCGTTCTTGTCTGAGTTACCTGATACAACGGCAGGAACCTCTCTTGTTAAGTTGAATATATTAATATGCACCTGCACAGCACAAACATCAGCCTTACACCATGTCTAAAATGAGATTACGGATCTGGGGCTATGCCTACTGCCAGCATGTGCTCATGCATTTGCAACTCAAGAAAGACATAGACTCGGCCCAGAGATAAAAGATTCAGATGTGTCTCTAAGCTAGGGGTACATGTATGATAAGTGTATGTTGCAAGTTTTGGGTGAATAAAAAAGGCCACGGGACAGAAGGGGGATCCCATACTTGCTGCCCTCTTAGTCTCGGCCTGCTTGCTAATTCAACACCTGACTATAATAATGATGCGGATGTATCGATTCAGTCAGTCACACCTACATGTAGAACTGACATACTATGAGTGATTGCTACACCAAAAGTTGTGTACAAAGTCTATGGGCAGTGTGTCACTTTGTGGTGCATCAAAAATATCGCATCCCTTTACCTCATGGTGAAACTGACAATTTATGAGGTCTAAATTAAGACAATTAAGACACTAAATTACAGCTAGGCCATGAAGTTGTTAGCTCAATATTAAGTCACCTATTTTGTTCTCTGGGCATCCAACTACATGCTATCTACCCATAAGTTGAAGCACTTTCATTTCATTCAAAGTTGTCTGCCCCAAAACAAAAGCCTGAGGAGAGGAAGCTGAGTAAATCTGGTTTCAATATCAGAGACAAGCCACAAAACGATGGATACAAGCCGAGTATTAGAAAAAACCTATTGGATTTTTTTTTTACCTGGATGAGGTACTCGGAGCCCGTGCTGGTGCTCAGACGGAAGACGTTCTTCTTCTTGGTGTAGTCGTAGGCGATGTCCACCATGGAGGCCTTGATGCTGATGGGGTTGTCCTCTGCGCTCGAGGGGCTGGTGCCGGTGTCCCGCCTCTCCTTCAGCAGGTACATTGTCTTGTTCTTGAGCACCATCCAGACGGGCTTCCAGGAACGGTCGCTGGCACGCTGCACCAAAGGAAATGGAGCACATTTACCAGTACAAAATACCAACTCTAGCACTTACACAGTGCTATTCATCGTGCCACCGATCCATACAAGCTACTGGGGAACAAACCAGACCCAATGGCCTGGCTTTGCCATTGAAAAGCCAGGCCACGCTCAAGTAAAACGAGCGTCTTCAGGCTTTTTACTTTCTTGCTTTGAATAACACATTCTCCACTGCCAATCTCTTCTCTGTCAAGGGGCTTCTGGTCCCCTTGACTTGATAGAAAGCTCTAGTCAGCCTTGAAACAAGGTGTCTGCACACTGAATGCAGAACTGAACAGCAGCCGCTGACTCGGCTGAGGTGGGCAGGCAGGGCTTAAAATCCGACCAGGTCATCAAGAGGCCTGACTTTATTGATTCGCATCATTTCCCTTTTAAGGTAATGTAGTTCAGGGCAAACAAAAATAAGATTACGGGCCAAAGGCCCAGGCACTGCCTGGCATTTCAGTGTCAGTCACCCATTAGTTGCATTTTGCTGCTTTATCGGGCAAGACCAATAGGCAGCTGGCATAGGCATACTTAAACACCAGGGTGGAGAGACAGGAAACTCACACCATGTTACTAGAGTGATAGATTTGAACCCCAGCCCCTCTGATTGAGAGATAGAAACGTTAACAACTAGTCCACACGTTCTCCAATAGTAACTCAAATTCCTCCATAAATGACTGCAAAACAACAACAATATTACATCATTAAAGGGTGGACCCCTGAAAGTTAACTTAACCTTAACACTCCAGGGTGTTTTGGCTAGAAACCCTGCCAGACACATCAGTCTGTATCATCTGTCAAGAAACCTTGCCTACCTGGTGCAACAAGATATAATCAGTCGACTATCCCCATGGCGGAATGACTTACATGTAGGAATCTGTGGTTAGCCAGGCACCACAGGATCCAACAATGGATTGCCCAGCATGTCCAGTGCCATAACGTGCACCAGAGATTTACAACTGCTGCATCATATTGCGTCTGGCAGGGTTAAGGGTTAATAAAAGGAAGGGGCTCTACCTTCATAGATCTCATTTCATCTTTTTTACTTTTGCCCTTACCTTCCATTCTTTGACCTCCACCTTTATGCTGGCTGGACCCTCCTTGGTGACTTCGGGGTCTTGCCCGCCCTCGGTTGGCCCCACCGCCTGGCCATCGTTGCCACTACCGGTGCCTGTGGCGGCAGCAGTCGTGCCCGGCTTGTGGATGGCATCCACAATAATGGGAGTGCCCTCCCCGAAGATTTGCTTCAATTTGTTGATGCTGGGGTTGCGCCTGGGTGTGGCATTCCTGCGACTGACGAAATGAAAGGCATCCCAACTCCTGTTATTCGTGCCTTTCAGCCTTTCGCCTCAATTCTTTAAATTCCAAAATTCATTCAGACAGAATTCAACCCCTAATGTCTCCATGCATACACAGAAGAGGGGCACTTAGTCTTAAAAGCTGCAGAAATGCACATGTTTGTTCCAGGTGTGACAATAGTATGAGACCAAGAAATTATTGGGGAATTGAAGGTAGTTTTGTGCAGGAATAACGTCTGGATGGTTTTGGGAGGTTCTGAAATTCCTATAAAATGGGTTACAAATGACACTTGGACATGTGCTAAATTTCGAACCAGCTGAGCTAGCAATGAAACCACGATGAGCCTACAGGCTTGTAATCTTTACTTTTGCAAATTTGCTTTCACAGATCAGCTGGAATTGAATTCCCAGGTCCCTGATCTCCTGACATACTGAAGGATATACATGTACACCCTGATTGGCAAAGACTCCACGTGATTAGACATCACCAGATGGTAAAACTCATCTTCCTGTCAGAAGAATCTTATGACGGGTCTTGTGAATAGACTTGAGATGGTCTCAACTGCAACACTGGTAACAGAGCGTCAGACAGAGTTCAGACATGGGGGGGAAGCTACAAGGCTGAAATACAGAAAGCATTCAGCTGTGTGCATATTACTCGGCAATGGCTGGCAATCTTTGGGAGCCTCTTGCTAGCTGCTGCCGCCAATTCCCACAAGCTTGTGTATAATTTCCAGCTATAGCCATATAAATTCAATAAATTCTTCCTTCAATACTCACAGTACTACGGGACTACTGCCCTCGCCTCCGTGGGCAGACATGGAGGACAGGCTGGTGGTATCGGCCACCGACGAAGCATCCTTGGGCCCTTCTTCCTCCTCATCGCTGAGCGTGGCACGCAGGTAGGAAGTCCTCCTTACGAGACGCTGCCTGGACCCTATTACCGGTACATGGGGGGGGGAAAGGGTTTGAGGAGTAAGGACACTTATATGTACAAGTTCAGATGCCACCATCCTAAGCAGAGAAATAATGTTAATGGCAACAGTGACCAGGTCTTTGGTAACGACGGGGGAAAAAATTGGCTGTAATGATTACACTGAGAGAGATAATGTTAATAGCGACAGTGATGACTAACAGAAACAAGTATAATTAAGATGGCGATGATATGAATATCATGAAAATGATGACTGTTGAGATGGTGACAGTGATGATAATTGTGAGGACTAGTCTGATGACAACAACAGGGCAAAATGAATGATGCACCGGTATGGCAAAGTTAATGAGAGGGGATACATGTACATCCAAATCTCTTCCTCAAACGTACTTGGCTTTAATCAATCTGCTAGACCTCCTCAGAATTTTTTTATGGCGATTACTGTGAATCCTTCCCAATTCTCCACTTGTGGTGGTACCCAATTGCTCACAGTCTTGGTAAGTAAACTTTCCAGAAACCATATTTGAGGGGTTTAAAATTTGGTTCCAATTTAGAGTTTGGTCTGGTAGGTTTAGGGTAATCATCACAAAGTCATCTTTGTTTCACCAGGATTTGATAGTCAAGGAATACTTGGAAATGTTTCGAAAAATCACAATTCACTCCAGAGTTGAAAAGTTGAACAGACATTGAGAGTCATATCCTCATCTAAATCTGAAATACTACCTCTTAAAAAAGGAAAATAACGAGAGTCACAATAAAGCATGAAAAGTGGATTGTGTGATGATGAAAAAGACAGTCACGATTTCATGGTAATGATAATGGGTATGTTGATAAAGATGATGATCGAGATGGTTTCAGTGGTGATGACTAAAGTGATGAGGAACAGAACCAGACAGGTTCTTGTTCTATAATCAGTTACCAGTCGTACAGGTACATTGTCGTTCTGGTTAGTGAAATTCCGAGTCAGATGTTTCAGTGAAATTCAACACAATCATGGAAAAAAAACACAACAATTGCCTGGATGTATACATATACTTTCACAAAGATTCAATAAAAGAGTGTTGTTTTTTTCTAAAGTACCATACTAGTACATGTACACACCAGTGTATCCAGTACACGTCATGCAAAAGAACACAATGAACAGGTTGAGCTGATGGTCAAAATGAATCCACAGTGATTGTAACGCATCTCTTCAATCTAATGAAATTAGATGTAGTAAATGTACTGTAAACTTAAAGAAACAGTTGGAAAATTAAACTCTGAATTAATCTCATGAGTTTACATTAGGGCATTTACATACGTGTATGTATACAGGTTTTGCAGAATGTTTGACATGCCAGCAGATGGAAACGGTAATTGTATTTTATAATGTAGTTTATTTTTGAATGAAGATGTATACACGTAATGTACTGTACATGAAGATACCACACCCGTCCACAGCGACAAGTATTAAATTCAAGACAGACAGCAAACACACTTCACACAAACTTGTCAGATGTAATAAGCACAAAAGCGTACACTGTATATTGGCAAAGGTTATTATGTGATGAAAGTATATGCATATATAAATTATAATCTCCTGTGGAATTTCTCAATACAATGTTCCTGTACATGTATAAAGGATATTAAGGTTAATTTTCGTTGACTTGTAAACTGACAGGTGTTTAATTGCATAATGTATTAAAAAAGTATTTCCTCTCTGGAACAAAGCAAAGAAAGAACCTCCGAGCACACATCACTGACTCATTGAAAAGAGATGTTAAAGGGCCTGTGCAAAGCAACCCTTTTACTGTTTTGCAGGCTCCCATTGAACGATCGCAGAAGTTGCACGTCCACTTCCAGTTCCATGTTTCCACATAAACAGCGGGCAATGCATGTAACTTTACATGTACATGCATGTGCAGTGTGTAGTGGGCGTGGTTTAAACTGAAGAGACGTCACACTTACGAACCGGATAAAGATTTCTACTTGTATATTCATGAACAAAACTGTGATGTCTTTCCAGGGACTAAACCTGAATGTTGCACTGATATGTGCACAAAGAAAAACATGAACAAAACTGTTGGAATTTTACAAATTTTTTGTGATAGTAAATTTCATTTTCTTTGGGGGTGATTTATTGCTACATGTACATATACATGTATGTAGGGTACCTGTGAGTGTAATGTAATAAACCAACAAATAACCCCCTTCTTGGAATTGTTTTCAATGAGAAAAAATTGGGGTTTGTAATTATATGTACATGCAGATGAAAAAATGGAGAAACTGAACAGACCACCCTGAATGACATTAGAGCAACAGCGCCCTCAGTTGTCCAGAAAGGCAGGGACATCATTTACTAGTATGTTCAAAAAAGTACACACACCCCAAAAGGATGTCAAATACTCTAGTACAAGTACCAGTACAGTATGTACACGCACATAGTTTTCATACACTGAGGCAGAGAATAAAGCTGCACAAAGTGCATCTACAATGTAAGTGAAATGCAAAAGTGAAATTATTCCACAACAAAATAAAAACTTGCAAGGGTACACTTTTGGGACAATCCCACTGGAAAATGGAAAATTTGTTGATGCTGTCGGACACGTACTTACATATAATTTCCGCCCCCCCGTTAAAACATCTTTTTAGTTTTCCAAACAACCCATTTTAACTACAAAGATGGGCCACGCGATGGCTCTTGACAAAAGATGGGCCACGCAATGGCTCTTGACAAATGACAGATCCTAACACTGTTTATAAATGATGATTAATAATTACTTTGGTACCGTATTTGTGGCCTGATGTCTACTTAGCTGTGGAACTGCTCTTTGTTAACTTGCAAGACATACACGTACAAACTCGTATACTTAAATTAATCTTGCCTGGCATTGTACAAATAAAGTACATGTACATACAATTACTTTGAAAAGGCAGAAATCAAAGGTTAATAAGCAAAAAACAAAATACATAAAAAGGAACAAGTTAAGGTTAACTTGCACAAGATTAAAATTAAACGCTTCTTTGGCAATGGGGTGGAAAATGTTCCCAATTCAAACCTTCATCGATCGACAGGTGGCGCCTGAAGGAAATGTTTTGTAGCTGCAGTTCGTGCATTCCTCTACGATTGGCACGGACACCTGCTTCTGAGCATGCTCGCGGACGACGAACCACCAACGACAGCACTGTACACACACATATATACCACACAGTGTGCCCAAGTGAAACACCAATCAAATGTCTCTGAACACTGCGATTATCCTCTCAAAACTCCATCAGCTTAAATGAATAACAGTACTCATGCACAGAGATGAATGCTTACAAAACAATAGAATGAGCTAGTTTGGTATTCTAAAAAAGCAAGGTCATTCGGAACAAAGCACGCATGAGTCCACCTTGGGATGCACTGATCTAGGAAGACCATGCATGCACTTCCGAATGACCTCAGATACACTTCATTTTGGGCATGTGCCATTGGAATGACGAGCAGGCTTGTTAAAAAATGGACATGTGCCGCCATGAGTCTCTGTGCATAGAATCTGTTTGCTGGCTTGTCTGTTTTGATATCATTGGATCTATCTGTATGACTGGAAGAAAATCCAGACAGTGGAGTTTACAATTTCAGTCTTGACCAACAATACAAAAACCTGCACGTCCTCAGAGAACAACATATGATTTGCTCTTTACACTCTCTTGTTCTTGTAGTCACACGTTTTTCAGTTAGAGCTGAGGGACCCTGGGTACCTTTTCTTGAGTCCAAGTGCAGATCCAGCAACTTTTACTCAAGTTTAACAACCATGTGTCTCTTGGTGAGACTTCTTACTGAGCACAAGCAGAAGTATGTGAATAATTATGGCAGATACCATAGCCTACATGTATAGATAGAATAAACAGGAGTACAGCATCGAGAGATATTTAATGTATTGATCATCGGCTGCATACATCATGTTTAATTTAAATATTGTGGCTTAATTTCATACTTTCCGTTCAATGACTCAATGCACATGCTTTTCTGGGTAAGACACACGTAGCACAAACAAAACCAGGAAAACATAGCACAGTGTTTTAACCCTGCATACTGACCTGGTGGGTATTCATCGTCCAGGCTGCATCCATCGCTGATGCTGCTGGCCGTGGATTCCTTACGGCTACTGGCCAACGAGATGGCACCATCACTTGTCAAGCTGTCCACTGACATGTCGTCCGTGGTCTGCCGGCGGGCCGGCCGGAACCAGGCAGCCGAGCGCTGCTGGGCCGAGCGGTCGTAGCTCTTGCTGCGGTGGCGCTCATACATCCGCCGCTCGTGCTGCCGCTCACGCTCCATGTTACGCTCACGCACCCGGCCCCGGCTGCTCTCCCGCTTGGGCACGGGGGGCTTCTCACGTTCCCGCCCCCCACCGGGCAAGGGCACGTGCGCATTGGCCCGGTACCTTGGTGCAAGGCTAGGATCAGGGCGGTCAGGTTGGTTTGACCTGCTGGACCCTCTACGCCATGAAAGTCCGTCCATCTGGTCAGCTGAGGAACCCTGGATCGACTTCTTGTGCCAGTAGCTGATCCGGTCCTGGACTCTAGTAGGTGAGACTGGCTCCTCCTCGGTGTTCATGTTGCTGGTGGATGGTGAAGCTGTGTCCTCAGCCAGGTCGGCCACTTTTGTTGTTTTGACGTTGCCTTCCAAGTCAACAATTTTCACCGTGCTGACCGGCAAAGCCCTGTATTTCGCCTCATTCAATGGGGCTTGCCTGTCGTGATAGCCCCGGCTATCTTGAATAAGCTGTTCCTGGCTGCTGGCACAGTGCTGCCCGGCTTCTGAGATGTACAAATCCCGTGGCCCGGCCTGACCAACTGGGTAGCCAGTGCTTTTGTCCGGGAACTGCGAGTACCTCCTCTCAGTGGGGGAGATGGGGGGTCGGGTGTCGGCTGCAGACACAGTGTTGCTGCGCATTGGCCTTCCGTCGATGTATCGAATGCTGTCTGCCGATTTGGAGCTGGAGAGTGAAGCCTCCTTCTTCTCGTAGCCCCTCCGGTCTCGCTGGTGCCGCGCTTGTCTCATGAAGAGGTCCCGCATGTTGGGGTCTGCTGCGACTTCCTTGTAGCCCTGCTCCTCGACGGCACCCCTGGCATTGAGGTCGATGGTTGTCACAGCGGCCGTGGAAGTTTCCATTTGTTTTGTACGGTGGTAGCGCCGGGTGACGGTGTCTTGCCGATTCACCTGGCTGTCACTGCCGAGCCTGGGACCAGTTGACGCGATCCTCGCTTGCTCGCCAGACCGCACTTCCCACTCGGTGCCGTTGGCCCCCGACAGATGCAAGTTGTCGTATGATGACGACACCTGTCCCCCGTTGCTGCTTCTCACGTCTCGACTGTCTGTATTATAGGCCAAATTGTCCATGCTGCTGCTCTGCCTGGTGGTGGGCTTATTACTGCTTGGATCCCCTCGCCTCTGTCCTGTGAGGGTTATGTAATCGTTTGGTCCTGTCCCAGTTCGAAGCCTCACCACTGGTCCGTAATCAACTGAGGCTGCCTTCTGATGCGAGACACTCAGTGAGGTCGCAGCAGAACTATCCACGTTGTTTCTCTCCAATTTGCTACTAGGTCTATGCTGCAGTTCATTCCTGCCCGGTGCCCTGTGTGTCACATTATCCGTTCTCTGTGACTGCCGACTGTGTGAGCCAAAGATACTTGTTATCTTGAAAGTCCGTCCAGTTTTCTGCCCGGAGGCACTGCTATCGGCAGATGAGGTACTGGAAGCTACAGAGATTCCACTTGCAGGTCTAGAGTGGATATATCCAAACCTCGAGTCTACTGGCTGTTTTGTTTGGCCTGAAAAACCTGTTCGTCCTGCATCCAAAGAACCACCGGTTGTTGGGGTGCTCCGGCTTTTGGAGTCAAGAGCTTCTCTTGAGGAAGTCCAGTTGTCATAGACCGGTGTTGAAGTCTTGATCGGCTTGGAGCCGACAGACAAAACCATTTCTGTTTTGTGTCGAGTCTGGTGGCTGAGAAGGTCTGGCTCCTGGCGCAAAATCACTGTGTCATGGCCCTCTTCTGTCTTATCTGCTGGAAGAATAGGGGATGGATATGAAGCTTCACTGGAAGACGGTGCATCATTTATCCCGCTTCTGCCACCAAAGTGGGAGTCTGGTTCTGGCTTTGGTGGTTGAGAGGCTGGCAAATTGTCCGATGTCTTGTAGGCTGATGTCGGATAGGCTACCTGAAGTATGTCCTCTTCACGTGGTACAACAAGAAGTTTGAGATACAAATCACTGAAGAGAAAACAGAGATAAAAGGACTTTGCATCAAAGATGAACAAGAAGTAACTTCCTTAAAAGGAAACCAAGATTGTATAGTCCCTTTAACTTTAATCTGTGAGTCATTCAACTATGCAGTCTTTCCAAACCACTATTGTTGCACTTCTCTAAAGCTTTCTAAACTTATTCCAGGTCGGGGAAATCAACCGAGGTCATTTGGAAAAACAACATAGTTTCCTATCACTGTTTTTTTTCACAATACAATAAAGGCAAACACATAGTCTCAATGGCAAACCTGGTAAAGTGCTGCCTAACATGTACAAGCAATAACAGAAAATCCAGTAATGTTTCACTGGACATTCCCCGTGGCTCCCTTCAAATGGCAGAAAGCATTGTGTTAGGGGTTTTTACTGCACAGAGAAACTGTGACAGAACAGTGGCGAAGAACCAGGGGGGGGGAGTCACTGCAGATGACCAGTGACAGCATTACCAAAGTCACCGGAGTCATCTCAGGTGCAGCATTTTTAGATAGAACGTGTCAAAAATTTCCCACTTCATACAGAAACTGAACCATGCCCATTGACGATGACGACACTACTGGTAAATGCCAATCATAAGGTAATCTCAAGTCACTGAGTCCAGTCACAAGCTTCTGGAATATACCCTGATATTAAGCTTAACGTGTTGTCACTGTTAAAGCCCTCTTGGCGTGAGACTTTTGATTTGACTTGTGATTGATCTGTGATAGACAAACACTGATTAGAATTCTGCAATCCAGCACTGTACCGATACATGTACTGTACATCAAGCTTCACCGCCTAGCTCCCCGTAAGCCTCCTTTGCATTTCTGACAAAATACTGTGTTTTGCCATAAATGCAAGTTTAAAACCTCAATATACACATGGTGAAACTTCTTTTGGCACAACGATACCAGCAAGAGAGTCATGGAAATCCAGCCACCATCATGGAGACATTCACACAAAAAAGGTAGTCCCCTCTTTCAAAACCCAGAAGAGAAACTGTTTTTTGGGGGAGGGGGGTTATCGCTGCCCCTTCAAAGCCTAGGCCGTGACTCAGACAAGCCAACTCTGGAGGCCCACTTTACCTTGACTGGATCAGGCCCACCACCTGTGAGTAACTCTTTCCTGTCACACTCTCCCCGTTGACTGAGACGATACGATCACCCGTGGACAGCCCAGCGCGCTCGGCAGCCCCCTCTGGTTTGACATGCTTCACAAAGATTGTGTCCATCGGCTCCAGGGCCGTGATCTTAGCCCGCTTCTTGTTGCGGTCTGTACACGGGGAAAACAAAAAAAGATGGGGGGGGAACAGAAAAATATATATGGTGAATCATCACAACATCAATGCAAATGGTTTGAAATTCCACAGCGGCTGAGCTTTTCAAAACAGAGGGAAGTCGTAAGGGTAACAAGGAGAAAAAAAAAACGTGTTTCAGAGGAAGACAGCAATGGTGAATCATCCATGTAAAGTAAAATGTTTGGAACTCTGATGCAGCTCAATTTTCAAACACTGGCTAGTCATGTACCAGGATACATGTACTGGTAGGTACATAGTGTAGGAAAAAGAACTACATGTACACGTATGAACGAAAATGCATTCTCTCAAAGACAATACAACGGGAACAATGTTTCCTGACATTGATAATATCTTATATTATATTAGTACTGCAGTTTTTTAGTTTAAAAGCTACATGTAAAGTGTACTTGCTGGTACATGCATGTAGAAACTTAGTTTATCATACTCTGGCAAAAGGGACAGACATTTACCGGTACATGTACATACTGGTGCATGAACATGTAGCTTCATTTTCTTCTACTTTTTTTTAGCAATATATCCTCTTTGATGCATACATGTATATTCCAGTTTATAATAATCTTACATTCATACATGTACACTTTGAAGAAACTTTACCACTCTTTAGCAGACAGTTTCTCCATGGGTCAAAGTTTGAAAACCGTTATACTGGTACATGTGCGTTAATTGGCCAAGGAAACAACACAGAATAATTCCTTCCGTGAATTACTACATGCACATGTAAGTAACGGCAACAGGCACAAAGTGCATTGACCACTTCATAGAGCAACTCATTTGTTAACTGTAATTTGGAAAGGACAGAGGACCGACCTCAGCACAATGCTGTTACACATGCAAGTGGTACATGTACCAGTACAATTACACACACACCAGATTTTAATGAATGCTGTCAACGAACAAGCGAGAAATTTATACATCCCCCTTGGTTGTGAAGGATAAAGAGGAGCTCTTTGGGAGGTCGGGCAAAGCCTTCTCTCCTTCGGGCAAGGCTCCCTTGTTGAAGGAAGCGGGCTAGAATGAGGTGATGAGACCTGCATCTGTAGTGTAGAGCAGGAGACAGGATGCGGCCTGAGATACTCGCCGAGAAAGGAAATCCTGCACCCTCAGCAGGCTGCCCAACATCTTAAGACAGCATTTGACCCCTCCCGTGGTCAATGAACCCCACTCCTCCTCTTCAGTTTGTCAGCAGAGATTAACGATTTCCATAAAGATTACCAATTCTTCCATCAGGATAATGGAAACAGCAGATACCGGTGCAGTATACCCCTTCTTAACCACAATTCTAGAGGCTTTCCTCCCCCCCAGGAATCTTAAAATCCTCCGCACTCAAGACATGCACCTGTAAAGTCAAAAACATACATGTACAGGAAATTCCACACTGCATTTTGTGCAATTTTTTTCTTTTGATTTGTAATGCAGTTCATGCGAAGTGAAAAAAAAGGAACAAATGACGGTAATACACGTGTGAATTTGGCGCAGTACCCATGATTCATCTGACTTGAATCTGGCAAGGGAATCCAACAAGCTCAGCGCTCCGGTAAAGACACTGACGCGACTAAGCAGCGGGTCGTGGGTTAAGTTTCATCTGAGTAAGTTTGTGAACTTTTTTCCAACCCTCGGACAACACAGCACCCACACTGTGTTTATGTATACCGGTACATTAGCATAAGGCAAAACGTACCCAATGAAGTTTTAATAGCGTATTCCAGATTCACAAATGAAAGCTTCATGTGCATGTACTGTACATAAAGGACGAAATAAGCTGACGCCAGGATGTTTCACATCTGTAGCTGGCACCAATATTAAAGTAAGGCCCAAATGAGACTTTCGCATCACACACCACGTACACGTACTGGTAGATATGTACTGTAAATGTACATACATGTACATGTACCGGGTACATTTCGGGGTACTATGGACAAGCTACCAGTACCTGAACATGGACATGTAATGTCCTTCAAAATCACAAGAATCAACATTCAGCACATGTATGTAAGTGCTACAAGTTCCTAGTAAGAATAAGCTTATATGTGTCACTTAGGGTAGATCAGTGTAAAATCATATTGAAATCAGAGGATTTGGGACTGTTAGGGCTTTACAAATACATGCACATGTACCGGTACTCTCTGTCCCCTATCCACACTAAACCCATGTATGACTTTTTGCATATTCACTAATTTGCAAGTGCATACATGTACATGTACCCACCAACACCCAGCTCTTTGAATACCTGCACCATACATGTACCAGTACTAACATGTGGTCCTTCCTCCGTGCTTTGCCACACCACAAATTGGGAGAAACTGTGGAATCTCTGACATTGCGCACCACACGCCATGACAAACAAAAATCTGTCAATGCAATTTACAGGCCTGTCTCTGTCAGCCACGTCTGCTGTGAAGATTGAGGGGGTAGGTCTAACAGTACATGTTCTGGTATCTGGCCTGCATTTCCGATGAGCAAAGGACACGGTGGAAACCGTCATGGTGATTATGTTCCCATGGGAAGAAGGCCAAGAAAATCGGACAAAATGTCCACTTAACAAGCAAATTAAATATGAAACAGTGTCATCCCTGGAATATGCCAGACAAGAACCAAACAGTTTCTGGTCCACAGTGACATTTAACCCTCTCCCTCCCCTGGTTTCTTTTCCCTTTTTAAGGGGCTAAATTGGCAACATATTTTGACTTTTAATTTGTTTCTACATGTCCATGTAGAAATTTGGGGAGGGGGTTATATTTGGAACAGACTGTATTTCCACTTAAGCTTCCACATTTGTTCCTCACAAAAAATCCATAGAGCCATATTTGTAAATTTAAAACCTCTTTAGATATGATGAAACTTTTTTAGACATACATGAACATTGTACATGTAAGTACATGTACATGTACAAAAACAGAGTCAGGAACATCCACTCGCCATCACAGGGAAGAACATGTACATGTACATTTATTACAAAAACACAAAGAGCCGCCTCTTCCCCTTTTAACTTGAAAAATTAACCGAGACGAAAAACTTTGTCTCTCTCTCTACTGAGCCTTATTCTCAAAAAATCTTATTTAAATATCCACAGCTATTTCTCTCCTGGAAGAAATAACCTAATGGCATTTATGATCACTGAGCCTTTGGCATGCACAGACCAGAGCAGGCTGGGGAATTCTGCAGCAAATGTTCCGACAAATTACCCCCATCAATCAGATGCCTCTCCTGCTATCTGTTTGTGGAACTGGCCAGCTGTCATGTTAACATCTGGGTTAGCATTCCTCGCCTGAACCTACGACCCTGTGATTCGGCAAAATGGAAACAAATGGCGTCCGGGCTCCTGTGCCATTGGGAATGTGATGGATCATTAAAGGGAAGCATTGTGTCTCAGTTTGGGCAACGAGCTCTATTAGACGGTCCATTTGAATGTTGAAAACAAGATCGTGTTGGCCTGAATAAAAAAAGTATGCTTTCTCATCAAAGTGTTGTGTTTGTCAATTCCTAGCTCTATGGTTAGTTCTTGTCATTGAAGTACTGTACACATACCGGTACAGTCAGTAAATACTTAAATTATAAACATGTATCACCTGAAAGGAGTTTTTAACCATCAGTCTTCTGCCAAAACACCAGTACAATGTTTCAACCAGGAAAAGAGGACTAACCGAAATACCGGTAGGAGGCTGTTGAGGAAAAAGATGTGGCAAGGATGAGATACCCTTTCCCTGTTTTTATAATTACATGAGACATGGGAGAGATCTTTTCCCAAAGAAAGAATGTGCAAGGAAACAATTGTACAGATCATCCATGTACGTGTACTAATGGCATGGCCAAACTTACACATGTACAATGTACATGTACATTACATATTCTTACGCCTTACAACACTGTCATCTCAAAATATGTGCTCTTCAAAATGAGCAGATGACAGACTGTGGTATTTTACAACAAACTGAAAGGTGTGTCTCACTCCATTACTTTGGGGAGGGGGTGGGCTTGTACTCGTCAAGGTACATGTAGTTATTCTGTCTTGAATTTTTTTTCAGAACAGGTACTAGATACTGATTCACTAAAATTGTGGCACTCTAAGAATCCCAATACTGTTGCCGAGTCACATCCTTCCAGTTATTAAAACACATACATGTACAGATGTTCACAAATCATGAAAGTGTGTTATAAGAAAACAACAACAACCCAGGTATTTTCTAAACGTCCTCTGATCAAAACTAACAATTTGCAGCTGTGTTTGTTTAAATATCAGTTGTCCCTGGCAGGCCACAAATCCCCCGTATTACTGGGACATTTTCCTATTGTACATGTACACGTACATACTGTTTGGATTCACGTTGATTGATCGATAAACCTCATTAGTACCTGACTAGGGTGGGCTGACCCTGGAGCTTAGGCCAAACAAAATGATAGTTGCCCTTCCCGTTACCCACTCCAACCTAGCAAATCGCACCCAGAAATTTCTGACCCAAAAACCTTAAGGAAAAATAAACAAACAATACCCACCTACCCAACTTACTTTTTCCAATGTAATACATGCGACACAAAGTACATGTAATACAACTTTTATTTTGTTTGACCTATAGGAAAGAAAGAATGCTACCACATTTTTCATGTACAATGTCATCACACATGCTAGAAAAGTACCCGTTTCATTTTTAACATCTACATATACATGTATGCATCAGGCTCCAGTGTACATGTACCGGTACAGTAACATGTACATGTATACATGTGCATTAGTACATACATGTAGATGTACATGTACGGTGTGTATAGGCACCAGTATGTAGCTACATGTACATGTAGTTCCTCTGTTCATGAACTCACCAAGAGAGAGCTCAATGATTGACTTGATTCAGACGAGAGTTTTATTTTCATAATTTCTATTCCATTCCATCTTTTGACCATGCCTCCCCTAAAACTGTAAATGCACTCCATGAACATGTATAGATACATGTATATACATGTATGTACTTACTCGTACATTGCGCAGTAGGATAAATGAACATGGCAGAAAATATACTTGTAGTTACTGTACAAGTATGGTATGGGGGGTAATTGTCTACATGTGACAGTTATCAGTAGCCAACTGACCCATAGCAATTTCCTGCATTTAGCTGCATCTCTCCACTCAAGAGACATAAACATGTCAAGAATTCAAAATACACAGGGCACACACGTGCCAATGTAGATAGTTGAGGGCTGGCTGGTTTAGGCATACAAGAAAATAACTTGAATTTTTAGGAACGTCAATCCCTGCCAGAGAGATGCACGTTTATGTACATGTACATGTACGTATGCTGTGGGGCCCCATCTGTCCTAATGAGTCTGACATCTGACTTGCACATAACACAGGGTGGGACCATTTACATTGTACATTTTTCCACAAACAACTCTGGCCCATTTCATGGAAGGGATTAAGGATGGGTCTGAGAGTATGCAGTTCTAGACATGCATAATATACTAGTACCTGAACAGGGCAAGTTCGAACACCAACCTTTTGTTAATCACCTGCCAATTTGGCCTGGTATCGGGTATTCAGGACATACATGTACATGTATTTTGTGCATGGCTTTACGGGGGTAAAATTAACCAGCATGCAAAAAATTGGTTATCGCTCGAATTTGCCCTAATTTTGCTAGGAATGGGAGAGCTCTTTAGAACGTGAGAAGCATACAGCTTGTACTACATACCAGTACATGTACCGGTATATACATGTGTAACCTCGGTTTCACTGACCTCGAAATAAACTACTGGTCTTTAGACTCATCATTGGCAACATGTTTTCTTCAACATTTTCTTGCTTCTTTCAAAATGGTAGCTTGCCTGAAAGAATTATTCCACAGGGAGCTCAGTCCAATAACTACATGTGTACAATGTACGTGTCGTTTAAACCTTGTATACTTTTCAACAATATTTTTCGTCAGTTACCGTACATGTGCCGGTACATGTCCATGTACCTTTAGGGCATTTCTGCCGAGGAAAAATTTTTTGACCCTGGTTGGGGAGGGGCCTAGTGTGCAATTGTACCAACAGTACATGTACGAATATTCATGCATCAGCCCAAAAAATTGGTTGTGAATGAGTGATAAGTAGTACACAATGCATGACATTTTGCGTGGTAACCTGTTGTTGCTACATAAGTACCGGTACATGTAGATATTTCCTATGCTTAGTACATGTACATTTCTGGGTTTGAGCAGCTCTATGAAAATCTTGGCCCAACAGCTGAATTTTCAGCCTTTTAGAATGTCAGAACCATGTACATGTACAGTAGGTTTCCGGACAAGGAATGCAAAAGATTTTTGAGGAATTACAGGTGAGGTACATTGTACATGTATTTTCAATGAGCAAATTTTGGGTTCACAATTTCAGCACCAAAACCCCATGAGCATTGCCTCCCTGTAGTGACATCACACCAACAGGGCCCTCATTTGTCAGGAAATGCCCGGGAAGTTTAACATGTTTGAAAACAGAGTGCACTTCAGATAGTGGTAACAAAAAAGAGATGTTCAGACTGGTACCGGTACATGTAGTTTTCTTTCGTTCAAGAGGAGTGGAAAGTCGTACAAACCATATTCCCAAGTAAAAGTCAAATCAGGGACCCTGTAAACCCTTGAAAACACCATTCATGCATCTTATGACTCATTTTACTTTCAGTATCTTGCAAACTAGTGATACAAGTCCAATACCTGTAGAGCAATAATGCCAACTTTCAACATAAGCTTTCAATCAATTTCATGCACGGTCTAACACTCAGTCCCAAAATGCCATGCCCTTACTACATGTAGCTTGGCTGCCAGTTTCTTAATGGGGCGTACAGGATATAAATTACAACCCTTAAATAATTTCTGTGACCTAGAGTCACCAGGTCCCTAATTTTGCCACCTGTGATTTGATTGGTTTTCACAGTCCTCAATGTGCACTCAATGGTACGTGTACATGTAATTACTGTACATTTCAGACTTTTTTGGCTAAATTGTTTTGTTTCTGCTTGCGGTGCATGTAGCACCAGGTACCTACCACAAGAAAGGCTGCTTTATATCGGTACTTGGCGTGAGAGCAAGCAAGAATGTACATCGAATTTCATCACAGTGAATTCTCAGAAGCTGAAAACATTTCAGTTGTAAGCAAGTGGTTTTCTGCTGCATTAACTTCACCTCAATTTTCGCATCAGCTGGTACTCAAAGGTTGATTCCCACGGTAGGATATCTGGGAAGTCCTCTTTTAAATAACTCCCTGGATTAGTGATCCAGACAGCTTTAGCTTAATACCTAAAGCAAAATAGGGTGGCTTTACGTTAGAGCAAGCTGTGATCCTTTGGGCCATGAAACCTGTCAAATAACTGGCTGCACTAAATGTGGGCAACTTCAGAGAGGCCGGAAATCCATAAGCAAGGCTTCCACGAGAAAAGGTCAAAAAAGATGGCTATTCGCTCATGACACACTGCCGCCATAGGCATGCAGAGCCTCGATCAGGCAGTTTTACATTTTCAATATAACCGGATCAGCTCCCGTGCATGCTGCTTATGTACATGTAATTTTGCGCGTGCTTCGTTAGTTCTTATATCATGCGACGGGGCAAAACTATTCTGACAGACCAGCTGCTAGACAAAGGAGCATTTTTATTGTGAGATTTCATTAGATCTATTCAGCAAAGGTACAATGTAAAATTCCACGGCAGTGCTTCCAGTGGATTTGTGAGTTGCAAAGTTTTGGATTAGTTCTACTGTGTACAAGCATCTGTACACATGTACTGGTACGGTGTACTTACAGCAATGCCACTACTTTCTATAAACACACTTACGGAACACCACACCTGTGTAAGTGATAAAGGTCACTGTACACGCACACTGTACACTGGTACTCGTACTGTACAGCACACTAATAACTTCTCTACGAACAAATCTATGTCTCCACAAGGATACAAATTTCAGAATAGGGTACCGATACATGTTCTCAGTGTGTGAATTACAATGTACATTGTTCAGTACATGTTCCACTACATGTACATGTACGGTACATGTATGGTAAATGTGGCTCAGTGTTATTCTGTTTATGTGCAACATTTGTTATCCTGAACTTGCCCTCCATTACCATATCATGACTCATTCCCCCTCAAGTCAACATGACAACAGACCAATAACCAATATTGTACAAAAGTCGGGTGTCACAATCTCGGCAGCTGTATCACATTTGCATTCAATATCCCCCCCCTCGATACCGTACAATACAAGACACACAGGGCCACTGAAAGCACTCGTTCCTTTCATGGATCAAGGTCAAACCGGTTACACAACACTCGGGGACAATTTCCCATCATACAGCACAGTGGCTTAGTGTGGCTCACTGATGTCCAACTGTTTTCTCACCAGGATACCATGTTTCCATTCCAAACCACTGAATCACTCGGGCTGAAAATGGGCACTTGTGTTATGCAAAGTACAAATACTGGTAGTTGAAAGTACCGGTACGGTACATGTACATGTATCAATACATGAACCGAACCGGCAGTGTGTACTGGGTACTACTGGTTCCGTGGGAATCCACGAAGCAGGGCCCATTCATATGCCTCCCTCAAGTCAGTTTTTGTTCTGTGAGCCCCAGGAGAGTGGGTGTACAAAAAAAATCGCTTTTCAATAAGCAATTCCATTTTTGAGGCACCTGTTTATGCTGTAAATGCATACGTACAGTATGTACATGTACTGTAGAATGTTTTTCCAACTACCTGTCCACTTGGCACTGATCTTTACATGGGAACAAGTACTCGCAGTGGAGCAATATGACACATACCGGTACATGATGTACAGGTACTAAAAGTAATTTATAAGAAGATAAACATGATTTACGATTGCATAAATTTGCGAGTACTGACCAACAGGCATGTACATGTACACATACCTAATGGTGTACGTACATATACACATGTACATGTACATCCTTATTGGGGATGTGTACACCCTTGGTACCATCCACAGGCTACAAGTACAAGTATGTACCAATACTAACATGTACACGTACATGAATGTATATGTACATGAATGTATACATGTATGTACATGAATGTACAGTACATGTGGGTGTACAGTTCATACATGTGTACACGTACTGTACATATACCGGTACACGTACACCTTACCAGTACAGTGTACCACAGGTGTACATGTACATGAACAGGTATCATACATTTGTACTTTTACCATGTACCGGTACATACTCTTAAATTAGACCCCCTTGCCCCATACACATGGAATCTGTTCCCAACCCCAAACATCCAATGAAGTCCCTTTAAAAAGGCAGGAAAAAATTCACCACAACAATTTCAACAAACTGTTTATGGATCAAACTGGTATAAAGCAGCATTCGTGCAGTGCCCGCAACCCTGCACAAATAAATTGTTCCAACTTTGCTCTGCTGGGCCACTGGATAGGGGTGTAAATCATCATTTATCACTATAGGGGGGTGATTAGGCGGTTGTTCAGTGACACTCTAGCTGTGGTCCAGGGCTGCTGCTGTTTGTTGACATTCCTACAAAGATGTTTCAGGAGAGAAACCCTGCTAAGATTTTTTGTTTGGGGCGAGCCTGGAAGTATCATTATAACTCTAGGGAATGCCGGACGTCAACGTTCTTGGAAGTGGTATTTCAAGGAATCACCTGCATGCGAAATATGTCTTCACCAGATGGCCTGCATACATGTACATGTAATTGTAATTATTTCATCGTCTTCCAGGGGGCCACTTTCACATTGGCTAAGCACAAAAAAAATATTTATTAGCCAAAAATTCCATGTGAAGTCTGCTGCTTGTAACTGGTACTGTGCTTAGTCTCAAACAGAAAATCTGCTTGCATGTACATGTACAAGTATCCACGCATGTACGGGGCAGCAACTGTTTTGTGTGAGAGCCCACAAGTTGGGCCGCGGTGTGGAATAGAACATACATGTACAGTACTGAGGGATTGGTGCTTTATGCACTTGCTTTTCATGCCAACCCAGTAACGATAAGAATGTCACATCAGTCTAAATTCATGGTCTTGAATGAGAGCCCAGATAAGTGTCAAATTTTCATTTTTTCCTTAACATTTGGACACCATTTTGTACAAAATAATTCAACTCAATGCTCAAAATGAAGCTTCAGCAAACACAGAATAAATGCTTCTCAAAAGTACAGGTACTGGTGATTTTGGCGACATGCGCCCCCCCAAAAAACAAACTCCCCAAAAACCACTTTCAGACTGATTAAACAATGGTCTGGTCCTGTGCCAAACCATCCATCCAGGGGTTGAATTGAGCACGTGCAGATGAAACTGTTTGGATATAGTTATGACAGATCAAGTTCAGCCTTGATCATGTTGATGTTAGCACCGTAGCTATTACAGCGAAACACTTCTGGGCACTGCACATATGTGCACCGCACATGTACATGTAAAGTGTTTCGAGTGTGGTAATGTAATGCCACAGCGTGAAATTTCAAACTCCACGGTCCACCTCAGTACATGACAATGAGCACGTTTCCTTTGTGTGTTGGCAGTGTGCACCCCAGCCAGAAACTCTTCGGCAGCACACATTTCCTGCCAGAGGTATGGCTCAGCTGGGGTAATACGGGATTGCGGGGTCGGAAAGGGGGTCGTGTGAACAAGGAAGCACATCGGGTTTGCGGTAACGATAGAAGGCACTGACAGCCAGCCAATGCCAGCCCGGAGCTTGCTGATGGATACCTTTCAAAAAAAATGGGAAGAGGGCTTACTCAAAAGCTCCTCAGTTCTGGAGTTTGAGTAAAGGACTGGCTCAAAATGAATAAGAATCAGATATGTGAGTCATCGTCCTCCAGCTCCCTTCTAAATTTTTTTCAAACATCCTCTGACAGCGCTATGTTGAACTACTTCAGGGGCTCTAAACCATACTCCCAAAGTTAAGCCAGTTAAAGCCACTTTCTGAAATCTGGATAAAAATCCTGAGAAATCATACTGCTGTACATGTACTCACCATCTCCGCTGGCTACTCCTTCCTGTCTGCTCAGCTCTGCCACGGCCGACTCGGGTGGGTAGACGATGAAGTGTCGCAAGGTGAATCCAAACCCCGTCGCATTACGCTGGAGGGTGACTTTGCGGGGACCAGGCCACGTGGGCTGCGACTCAGACTTGTCGGAGGCCTTGAAAGAGACAAGGAAATCTTTCAGGTCAAAAATTGCAATTTTCGGACACACTTTATCAATTAACCTCAACTCGAAGTACCGTACACCGTCACTGGCAAAGACAACACGGCTTTGAAAGTGGTTACTACTTCATCTGGGCACCCCGCACACATGTGAACACTGTCCTTTCCAACATGGTCAGTGCATCAGGAGCCAAATGTGCATTTCAGGTAACGTGAGTGCGCACTGCTATGGGTACTGAACATAGAAAGTTCCCACCTTGAGAGTATTGTTGCTACATGTACATGTATGTAACAGCATACAACCTCTTGTTCCCACACAGAACAGTTCAGTCAGCCCCGCCCACTGTGCACACATAAGAGATGCATGCTCCTCTCCGATTCAATCCTACACATGTGTACAGGTGCTACCGTACATGTACTACTGTACCGTACATGTACCAGCTAAGTAGGTCATACATGTATGCATATACATGTACATACATGTACACGTACATACATGTATGTACATGTGCATGTATGTCAGACTTTGCGTGCACGCATGTTGGACGAGATCTGCGTGGACCCGCAATTGGTCAGAATACCGCAATGCAAGGAGTAACAGATCAGTCCTTCCTCATTGGATCCAACTGAATGCTTTCCTTAATTAATCTGTCCACACACTTCTCCTGGGCAGCACGCTTCAGGACTGAAACAATGAGTAGAAGTCGCTGGTTTCATCACTACCACCATGGTCCTTTTACAGTTTACCGTATATGTACATTAGCACACATGCATCCACAAAACATTTCTAAATTGCGTTCTGTCCTTTCTGCTTATTATCAGGCTGCATGCTCTTGACAGATGGTAGATTCTCAGCTGTATATTGCTCCTATTCCTGAACATTAGAGGAAACAAAAATTACAGCTAGGTGGTACATGCACTAATACATGTATATTGCTGGTAGTGGTACATGTACGGTACCATCTGCACACAATCTTCTGACTGCAGAGCTTCCCTAAATTTCACAGTGCAGTAAAGGATGACAAAGTGCATGTTTACAATGTACTTACTTTAGAGGCAGATTTCCTTAAAGGGCATATTTTACAGAGACATCTCCATGTGCAACAAGCCTAGGACTACGTTAGTAAGAGCATCTTTGCCGTGTGGTACATGTACGTGTACACCATAGCATACATGTACGTACATGTACCAGTATTGTATGGCCAGCACAATGTCTCAGTTCCAGTCAGTGAATTCTTTCACTTGATGCAGCGTACAGTACATATACCGGTACCGTACTAACTTGGTACGTGCCAGCCATTAAGAAATGTGAAATGACACTGATTACAGCTGGTCAAGCAGCCGGATGTGGTAGAAGAAACTGGCTTGGCTGTCCGCCACACTTCTGTATCACTGTACAGTATATGATACAAGACTTCCTCCAAACAAGTTAATGAACAGCTTGGCCAACCAGCGGTACTCGTAGATTGGAAGTGCATACATGAATCGTAACTTTGTTGCCTTTACCTCTGCGTCAAAGTTTAAACAAATCCAAATCACTCTTGTCAGGTCAAGCACAATGGCAGAAACTTTCCGGTTCTAGGGTACGGTACAGTATGTACCGGTAGCTTCCTGATTACTTTTAGTAAGTCCACAGGTACAAATGCACATGTACCGTAGTGTATGTACATTTTGTAAATGCCATTTAACACTAGCAATATCCGCGTATGTCATGTTCCAGTATGCAAACTTTTTACGGGTACATGTTTTCCACGCACTGCAGTGTACCACAAGTACATGTACACACACAATTAGTACATGTACACCTTCATCAACATACCGGTACTTTGCATATACGCATATATACATACATTGTACATCATGAACAGAACTAGTCTGACCACGACTCAATTCAGCTTTGTTCACCTGAACTCAATCTGTCTCACTCTTGACTTATTGCTGATTAGAAGTATTCACACAGTCAACCCCTCTTTGCTACTCCCCTCCCCTCAACAAAAAATCTGTCTTGTGGGCCGGGTCGATATCCAGTCCCTCCACAGTCCACTGACAGTGACTGATTATGTGATAGGGTGACAATAACTGAGTTTACATTCGCACAATATGGGTCATGGGGGCCAGAGAGTAAAGCGATTAATCAAAAAAGGAAAAAAAAACAAATTTAAAGGCCATTCGTGCAGAATGCCAAGGAAGCAAAGAGGAAATAACCTGAAGAGTTCATGGGAATAAAAATGTGGAATGCAGTACAACTGTATGTGTTATAATGTACAGTACAAAACTTTTGGTGAACTCTGTATGGACATACATGTAAGGACCTCGAATCTTCCCAAATCTGACCACAGCAAAAGAGAAAATTATACTTTGAAAGGCAGACACTGAAGTGTTAACCATAATTACTTTACAAAATGGTATGCATATGCATGTTTCCTGGTTTTGTGCCAAAGATGCACCACTCATTTGGAAGATTCGACAGCATTCGGAAGGCTTGAAGCCAAACTGATGTTACGCCATTGCACTCCACTGAAATACATCCATGGACATGTACGTTTACAGTAACAGTGAAAATCACTGCAACAATGAAAAACTATTTACCGGCAGCACAAAACCAGTGAAGGGGCCAGTGCATGTATTAAAGTTACAGTACTGTACCATCATGTTGGCTGTGTTCCCAGATCACGTTTTCACATGTTTGCCATGTCTAACTACACTGTACTTCATTCATAGGTCAGTGGGGCAGGTGTAAGTGGATTGAACCCAGATAGTGTAAGTACATGTACATGTATTTGTTTTGAAACAGAAATCAATGTCGGTTTGAATATTACAACTGACTGTAAATCCAGTTCCTTTCATTTTTGACTGCAATTAACAGAATAACCTACAGTGCACATGTACATTGATTAAAGTGCACTACTGTTTCATTCAAACTTTAGCCTGCAAGACTTGGGGTCACAATCTCGTATAAAATTTTTTCTGGGTGTTGAAACACTTGCCAAAATTTACAACCATAGGAGATTGAAACACTGCTAACACGACTGGCCCTCTTGACTGTATTGTGTCATAATGTAGGCCTACTGCTTACCTTCACAGTCAAAGTGAGACTCAAAATGTACGTGGGCATTTTCTACATACACTGATAGACTGGGATCCGATCAAATTCTGCAGACCACTACCTGACAGGTGAAGTTCCAACCGTGAGCTAAAGACAAACTGCATACCTAACTACACACGGGCAAAGTAGGCTACCTGTACGTCATGAACCATGTACATGTACTGTTCACCTTATGTCTTCTGAGCTTGTTTTGTCTGTTTATAACAATAACACATCTAGTGCCATATCCGGAGGACTTCAGAGAAAAAACCTCAACTTCCACGATTTCAATTAAATACCTACATGCAGGTACAATTGAGACTATTAGTCACTTTTTTGACTTCAAAAAGGATTTCACACTCAAGCGTAATCGACCCATGGACAATGCATGGCCCTGGCCCATTCATGCCACGAGAATAGCAGGCCGTGAAGCACAGCCTTGAGAGCGGAGCTGAAATTTGCTCGGATCGCTGCGCCGACAATAAGAGATGCAGAAATGATCACTTGTCTGTCTTGTGTACATTGTACCGGTACATGTAACGACGGTACGTGTACGTCCTAGCACAATTCAAGAATCTTACACTCAACTGGTCAGTACAGCAATACAAATGAACATGAATGTATGTGCGCACACTGTACCAGAACCAACAGCATACAATGTTCATCTATGAACAGGTCTACATGTACACGTACCAGTATGCACATCTAAACGTACATACCGCTACGCTTGAGGACACCAACAAGCACATGCATTCTCAGAAGAAAGGGAAGTTCACTCTGTACCAGACAGCTCATACTGTAGGATACGTACATATACAGTAATTTCAGACCACTTTTTCTGCCAAATGCTATTCTCAATGTGTAGGTTAGACTTAGATAAGAATACATGTACATTTGTCATCTCAAAGCTGAATTATTTCAGTTTCCCCTCACTGTCAGTTTTGGAGACTGGTAAATTTTTCCTCAAGGACAAGTGCAATCAAGGCACCTCTTGGTGCATCTCTCTGAATCTCCCTGTTCAATCTGCTCACCACCATCAAAAATGCCGACCTTTATCAGCTGACCTGTTGCTATTTTTACATGGGCGGAGTAACCTGTTAATTGGGAGGAGGACTTTTCAAACCCTGGAGGGGTTCTGAAATAGGTAATATATTGTTTCCCTGGTGGGGTGAGAAAACGATTTGACATTTATCATAAAACTTTTGCTTTTAAAAAGTACATATACAGTAGAGTCTGACACAACTGTCTTTTTGTCCAGAGGAAAGCCATCATTGTGTGTTTATCCCTGGCAACGGAGTTGAGCAGTACATCTTTCGAGACTTTAATTAAATTAATGTACATGTGTATGTACCCTATGTATTGGCCTAGTACCTGTTAGTAGTGCCTGCACGGAATTTACATTATACGTAATGAGTATGCAATGTACCGGTACGTTAAAAAAAATCTGAAGAATGCAATTGTACAATACCTGTACTAGAACGGTATGTATCGGTAGCATTTCACGCTTCCTGTCAACAGCACACAACATGTGCATACTGGTACCTGTACATGTGCATGCCGGTACCTGTACATAAACATGTGCATGCCAGTACCTGTACATGTACATAAACATGTGCATACCGGTACCTGTACATGAACATGTGCATGCCGGTACCTGTACATGTACAATGTACATGAACATGTGCATACCGGTACCTGTACATGAACATGTGCATGTGCATGCCGGTACAGTACCTGTACATGAACATGTGCATACTGGTATCTGTGTGCATGTGCATACCGTTACCTGAACATGAACATCTGCATACCGGTACCTGTGCATGAACATGTGCATACCGGTACCTGTACATGTACATAAACATGTGCATGCCAGTACCTGTACATGAACATGTGCATGCCGGTACCTGTACATGAACATGTGCATGCCGGTACCTGTACATGTACATAAACATGTGCATACCGGTACCTGTACATGAACATGTGCGTACTGGTACTGCACCTGTACATGAACATGTGCATGTACCGGTAAATATTGTAGCATCATGACAGTAAACTATCCCTGTGACCAGCTCCATGCTGTGACACACGATGCCCTCAATGAAACAGCTTTCCAATAATTACATGTTCCTGTATGTAGGCCTACATGTACTTTTGCAGGGGCGTCTATTTGAGCGGCTTAAGGTTTGAGGGGGAAAAAGCTGGATTTATTACCAGGCTGGGCAGGTGAAGGATCCAGTGAGAAATCTTGCACTCAATAAAAATCAGATTAGCCAAACAAAAGGATGACCAGGAATCTCTTTCAGCTGAAATCTTCTTAACCCTAACTATCAAAAATCCTTCAACATGCAACCCCGAGGTTTATTGTGCCCTACAGTCATGACAGTATTTTCCTTTAGCTTAGGAGGTTAAAACCAATCATCACTTTTTGTACATGGGCATAGCTAAGGTCCTCATTTGTTTAAGTCTGTATACTGATCATGAAAAAGAAATATTCACCTGCTGAAACAAAAATCCTGGCAACACAGTGGTACATATGTAAACATGAACATTACGCAAAGTACTGTACAAGGGCTTAATTCAGCAGATATTGATTAAAATACTAGTACTTAAAATACTGCCCAAAAAAAAGGGTGCGCTTTTACATGTAGGTTTTCTTCTGTAAAATAAAGTCAAGGTGCGATTTTTAATAAAGTTACATTGTAGTGTGCCAAAATTTGAGAACTTTACAGTCAGCAGAAGATTTTTCAATGGTATGGGTGCAAACAGTAGCTGTAGAGTGAACATTGTACTGTTTACAGTTTTCCTGCACATGTATCTTCATGTACATGTACATCATAAAAAAATGTGCAGTGCATGTCCAGGTATCATGTAGCCTTGCAATACGTACATGTACATATAAATGTATGCACTTTGTGTAATGGTACAGTGTACATGTGGTACATGTACATTATTCCATATTCCAAGTGTTCATGCACCCTAACAGTCCCAAATCCTCCAATTTCAATACGAATTTACATACACCCTTGGAGCTTAAGGGCTAATATTATTCTCCAGACTTCCTTCTCCACTTTCCGACCTCAAGAGAGAAAAAACTCACTACCGAAAATCTCTCCAGCTCCAATGTAGTCCCCTAAGACAGCACGCACAGGCCGAGATAACCTCATAATGCCCACAACTACAGCTCTGAGCAACTGGTTAATGTACTAGAAAAAAAAAGGATCCACTTCCCACGATTTGACCCAGTGGCAGAGTACCGGTTAGGTGTTCCTCAGTGCTGCATGCAGCACGGTGGATGATGCCATGACTGTGGAATGTGAACCGGTCAAAACAGACAGGATGTGAAGTTCAATGTTATACAAATACAGGTATAACATGTCAGTGTGCACAGGGAATCGATTTGTTCAGTCTAGGTATTGATGCATTATTTTTTCTGCCAACTACCTTGAATTTGGACCTTGTGGTTTCGGGGTTTTGTTGACAACTTCACGCAACTTCTGTGATCACTTCCCGCAGGTTGCGGAAGTGTCACAGAAGTTGTGTGAACACACAACCTGCATGCACATTGGACTGTTTAATGTTCCTACTGCGATTCAGGTCACAGCTATAATTGAGTGATGTAGTTTGTGTATAAGTTTCTGCAGTAACTGTGATGGCTTTCTAATTGTTCAAGAACTCTGTGCTTTTCCAATGACGCGTACACAGGTAGTGGTAGGCCTACTGTATGTACATGTACAGGTACACACCGGTACATGTACATGTACACTCTACCTTGAACTTTATTCTTTTCAAAAAGGGTTTTCTGAAAATACCTACATGTACACAGAAGAGAATTTTTTACATGTAAATGTACCTGTATATCGAAAAACCTAATGAACTTTTCAGCTCAGTAAATCCCTCTCAGCAAGGAGAAAATCTTTCCCCAAAACCATAAAACAAGAACAAACTCAAGGCAGAAAACAGTACGCCCCTTCAACTTTGTCAGTGGGGTATAAAAATTGTAAGTAAATACTGGTACTGCAATATGATGTACGGGTAGGGTATGACACAACAAGGAGGAGCTATTTTTAGCTGTCAGTCACCCCAGTTGTCACCACAAGCAGCTGGAGGGGGCTGACCACCAGAGTGCCTTGAGAGGAGGTGCAGGGGAGTAATACAGGAAACATTTAATCAGCTCAGGGAACCGGTCACTCCAGTGCCCTCCCAACAGACTGTTTGGGCTACATACAGCTGTATCCAGACAGTCCCCAAGGCTGGGCCCTGGAATCATTGCCCAGTTACGATAGATATAGGCATGGTAAAGGGCACCAAGCATGCTTGGAGCTGACTTGCTGTCGTGTGAACAGAGAGGCCTAGACTTAAACAAACCGGTTGGCCATAAGACACGATAAGAGTTGTTTCGAAGGGAGCATGTATACACATTAATATTACAGTTGGCCCATCTGCCTAGTATCACTCCCAACCAAGCAGTACATGCACATTATATTGTCAACAAACTATTCTCTGAGCTTAATTTTGTATGCAGGCACAAAGGATTTGGGTTGTCTAAACTTAACCTGCATACATTTCAGTGATAATGCTCAATATACATGTATCCAGAAAGTTCTGGCAATTTTGACAGTTCACATACTGGTAAATCACAGCCAATAAGTTAACACAAGTGAAGTACAATATACTCGTACCGGTACACATGTGCATGTACATACCCTACATACACTGTAGGTGCCAAACTACCTGTACATTACATGTATATGCTCTTAGTGCAAACTATGACCACAGACATTGTCTCTGTCAACATTCTGCGACCCATCACACATTATTCATGGGCACTGTGCATCTTTGTTGAAGATACTGGAACATACATGTACATGTGTACATGTACTTGCTTTACAAGTACAATGTACTGAACAAACACGGTACAAAACTTGCAGCTTTTGTGTACATGTACATGTACAATATGGTATGTAAGTTCGGTACATACACTGTATATGACTGTTTTTGCACGAGTAGGAGACTTCTCTTAATTCCCCCCTCAAAAAAAACCACAAACAAAACAAAAACATAAAGAAACAAAATGGATTTCCCATACAGAACAACTTACAAGAAAAAAAAGGGGCCTAAGTGAACACACAAACACCTATTCTGTAGTGGGTCACGCACACCCATGAGGAACAGCATGACACAAAGTGAGGTTGGCCTGATAGTGTTCCGCAGGCAACTGCTGTACACAAGACAGGAAACAGTACAGTCAACTCCCAGAGTTTCCCATTTTCACTGATAGAAACGTGACGGTGCAGTAAAGTACCGGTGTGAATATATAGGTCCAGTGCACAAGGGGCACAAACATGACTGAACTGAACACCATACATGGGATGGAGCGTTAAATAGAATCAATGTACCAGGTATGAGTTGCGGTTTCACACATGACATTCTATGAACACATTGTACATGTACATGTTCATTGTACTGCGTACTAGTACCTGTAAATTGTACGTGACCGATATCACACCCAGTGGTGCAGGTGTGCATCCCGACAACTAGTATGTGTGTGACTCTGCCCTGGACCCGACATGATCAATGAATCTTAGAGATGCGTCACGTGGGCCGTAATATGCCTGGTGAGGGGCAGGTTTCATTCATTGCAATGTTTGCTTTACCAACATGAGGGTTCATGGACAATGCCAGTGCACTACCATGCAAGTCATTTCCCAAAACAGTTTTTATCTTTTTGAAAGCCTTGCAGGAGATGACGAACATTGAGTATTCAAATCTCACAGATCAGCTGAAATAAATCACTTGTGAACTGGCTACAAGCCTTCTTTTCCTAGAACTAAACTATGGAGTCATACCCGGTACATGCCATAAAAATAGCATTTTGGTACATGTACATTTGATCCTAAAATTGATTGTGGACACACATTTGTCACTCTTACAAAGGTGACTTCATCAACACTGTGTAAGGGTAACAAGTCACTGAAATCTACCACTTAATTGCAAGTACTGAGTACATGAACGCGCATGGTACCGGTACAATGTGTGCCCCCTGATTTTTCTTGAACAGAAGTTACTAAAGAGTGAACCCTACATATACATCTCTCTCATAATACCTGTAGATGTCTAACCCAAATTTGCTAGACCTTTGCCTTTTCTGAAGTTGCTCACTCATGGACAGTGGGTCACATGCAAGGATGCCTGCGTATCACTGGCTGATCCGCTACTGAACTTCACACAGCATCTCCCATCGCATGTAGATCTGTACAGTGTTTAGCATTTACAGGAACTCATCAATGGCACACACTGTACATGTACACGTATCGGTTTAGTATTAATCCAATTAATTCTTGTAACAGACTGCATTTGTCTCGCCTCCAACCATCCGTTCAGCTCATTGTCATTCCGGCAAACTGTTCAAAGAGCAGACAAGCGGTCAGGTTTTTCTCATTTTTTTTCCCCACCGCATCTGATGCCAATTGTCGCTGCAAGTGTTTTGGTCCACTGAGCTTGGAGGAGAAAAAAACAAGAACGAAAAAAAAAACCTTGGTCTTGTGTCCCTGCTGTCAGACCAGATGCTGAATGGGTCTCCTTTTAATACAGGAAAATGACAATTGTTATTCAAATTTAGGCCTTTAGGGGAGGCAGGGGTATTGTATTGCACACTGCCAGTCATCCTTGCCTGTCTATACCTAATTTGGTCCAACCCACTCGGGCCTGGCTAGTGGGATCAACTTGATTCAAGCACAAAAGAGCTACCCTTGAGAGGTTGTCTGCTACTGTCACAAAGAAGGATGAAGATGTACACAGTTTCCCTGTTTCAAACTGCACTTTACTCTTGTGTGCGTGCATTACAGGAACTGTAGCCGAGTGCAGTATCAATCTTCACACAGAATACTTTGGAAAACAGTCCTTCGGCATCAAAGAAACTATTTGAGTTCAGGGTCTGTAAGTCACCATACCCTGAGGGCTCTTCAAACATTCACCACCAACAAACACCCCACAATGTTTACACTGTTTACATGTACTAGTGCACCCGTAGGTGTATGTTCAAGACAAACGAGAAGGCACATTAGATCTGGTACAAGTATGGTGATCCATATTCTGAGTTTGACAGGTGATTGACTCCAATACAGAGACCTTCAAAAACACTGTACATGTACGTTCTCATACATGTACATGTATGATCCACTTTTCAAAAAAATTGGATTAAGTTGGCAGCAACTGTTACTTCCCTAACTTATACAGTACTGTAAAATTTGTGAATGAAAAAGCCACACACTTTACATAAAGAGTACATCAATATTGGTACCAGTACCATTATTCTAATTAATCTGAAGTACATGTACATGTATACACTACAGTACAAATGTGAACAGTACACTGTAGCTTACAAGTCTGAAGAAACCTGCACACAGGAGACAACAAGAAGCAGTCACAGTTGAATTTCAAAAGTGAAAGGAGAACCGCAGAGTATTCGGGGAAGCTGGGAATCAAACCTGGCTACAAAGGTGAAAGGTGAGGGAAGAAGCACTACGGCCAAGCTGACTCCTCACAGACCCTATGAAACCAGCCAAGGGTTTTTTTTTGTGTTTTTGTCTTTTTCAATTTTTATTAAATTCCAAAGATGCATTACAAGGAACAAACTGAGCCCACAAAGTCTAGTAATGCGATGCAAATGGATAATGTTCTGAAACCTACATACATGCATACATGTACATCCGCTGTAAATTGGATACAAGGATAAGTACCCATTCACATACGTGTACCTGTACCTGTGCGTGGGCTACAGAGTTATGGGTGGCTGGTGTACCACCACTGTGGACACACTGCTGACTGTTGGTCTTTTTTCTCTCATGCTCTAACATAAATTTGTCAGCAAAACTGAAGCAATCTACCGAGATGTAAAGTGTTCAACAACATACATGTACGTGAACATGTACGTGTACCGGTACATGTACCTGTACATGTATATCACGGTACTGTACACGTACACAAGTGGGTGTGATGTGATGTACCGTACATACAGGCGGGCCAACCAAAAGGGTATACGTGTAAGGTCACAATACTGGCCAACTTTCATGATGCAAAAAATGAACTTTAATTTATCAGATGATGTAACCATTTTCAAGCAATGTTTGCTTGAGATTATAGTTGTACATGTATTTGAGAGATAAATAAAGATAAATAATTCAGTGTAAATGCGAGTCTATAATTTTTATTCACGTTGAAGAGCAAATTTTAGTTCAAAATGGCGCCCAAAAATGGGACATTGCTTGAACAAAATTTAATGAACTCAACTACTTTACTTATAGCTCACGTATTTTATCACAATGGTCATATTTTTTGAGTTAAGCAATGAAGTAATATTTTGGCCCTTTACAAAAAAAAAAATAAATAAATCCACGCTCCAAAATGGCAGCTGAACCTGCGTTAACGTTCGTTTCACATCGTGTCCACCGCACCATACCATGACGAAAAGGGCCAGAATCATCATTTACAAGCCTCACCCTTACCTGTAAAAGCCATTTTTATTCGAAATGAGCTTAATAAACATCGTGTAAAATGTGTGCTAGACCATAATTACCCTCGAGGATGAGAAAACATCAGCATATCGATCGCTATAATTTTCGTGTCCATTTTGTAACTAACGTAAAATGTCCACATGTTTTAACTGGTGATCAACGCAGTCTGACTAGTGGTCGTACACGTGCAATGGTACCCTGCATGGATGACCTAAAGGTCAATTGTTTTAGGCTCGAATACGTCTTTTCCGAGATAAAGCTATTTTAAGCACCGTGTCCACCGCGCGCCGCTTTCGCGTCTCTTTGTAACGAACGGAGAAAGTTGCTGCGCGCGACAGCTTTCCCTCCAACAATCAGGAAAAGAGCAGCCAATATCCGGAAAAAGAGCAGCCAAAAGGTTTGTATCAACTTAAATAGATTTTATTTTCTGTATTTTTTTGTGAAAAGAGGTCAGATGGCATTGTAAAAGGGAAGATTTTAATGGATAGTCAATGGGTGATTTTTGGGCTTTGTAGCGGACCGCTTGGATGGTTTCGTGTGAATCGTGTCCATGTTTAACGTACAGAAGAAAAAAATAGTAAACATCTGAAGTCCCGCTTGAAATTGCAAAACGACAAATAATTTACACTTTTTAAGCTAAAGTCCATCACAAAAATGAACAAACTTAAAGAATAGCCTTGCCAAGTTCAAGAAATCATCAGTGTTTCACGTTCGTTACACACCGGCACTTTCGACTTCGCCCCATTCGTATTAAAATTCGCCCCACTTGTCATCCAATAGTATGGGGGCGAGTTCGCAGTGAATTAAAAGTAAATGGAGCGAAGTTGATGTAACACGTAGGCAAGTGATGTTTACACAGATGGGGGAACTTGCCTTTGTGGAACCCCTGGGGTCTTGTTAGAGTTTTTTTTTATGTTTCTACAAATCAAGCCACTGCCGGTTATGTTAAAAAATTGTTCTATTTGAATTTTATTTTTCTTCTATCTTATTTCAGAAGCCAGAAAGGAGAAAAAGATTCAATGGTTGGATAAGATTATATGTCTGTAGATTCACATGTCCTCGTGAAAGAAGCTTTAGTAGTAATTAAATCAAAGATTATTCGATTTCAACCATTCCTGTTGCCATTTCTGTAATTTCAGGACCCCACAAGAGCCTGCCGATCGCCAGCTCACTGCAGGGGATATAGTTGTCGTCGCATTTGAGGATGCATGGTATCCAGGTGCCATCAAGCGCATCATTAGTGATGAACTGGCAGTTATATACTGCATGGATCGTCCAAATAAAAATAAGCAAAGTTTTGTTTGGGAAAAAAATCTGACCGTTAACAGGAAATTCATTCTGTGTGTTGTTAATCCAAGTTCACTTATTCCAGATCCATCTTTGCGTTACTTTCACTTGGACAGCAAAGAAGTAGGTAAAATTAATGCACTATACAGTGTCTATGCAAATAAGTATTTTCAAACGTTTATTGCCAAAAGTAGTTTTGTCTAAGTATGTCATCAGAGGTTTGTCTAAGGTCTGTAGTCAAAAGTTCATCAGTTTTTCAGCAAAGATGAGTCACCCAGGTGGCACGAACTGAATAAATTCAATGAAATTCATTTAATGAGATGTGCCATGTTCTTCAGATGGGATCGTCAGTGTATAGCCTCCACAATGAAATACAGTTTTTAAGAAACAAGATTAGAATGAAAAATATAATAGTCATTGACTCAATTTACTTGTTCCTCAGAATTGTTTAATGTTGCAAATGGTGCACATTTAAATATACATACATGTACTTAAGTTCACAATGTCAAAGATTTCAACTTCTGTGAAGCTCATGTGCAACCTTCTTGCATGCATATAGGGCATCTAAAAATAGGCTGAAGTGGCTTATCAGATATGTAGATCACAGAGATGCTCCCAAGAAATGAAAAAGCATGTGCATGTATTAACACCTGCACATAGTAACACAGGCAATTTTCTGAAGGTGAGGCAACTGCCTTGAGGGCTCCAGTAAAGCAAGTCATAATAAACTTGTCACATGAAATGTTAGCTTTGATTCGAAATTTTTGGTGTCCGTGTCATTTTTGTAACTAACGTTAAACTACAGGACAAAGATCTTTGAAATTGAGGGTATCTGTTCTTTGGTTGTCAATGATAATGTCCTCTTTGAAGTACTTGCAAGCTTCGCAACCAGCTGTTTTCCTCAAGTCATCAAACTGCAAATCATTTAAAATTGTTGTGTGTGAAAAAGTACACTTGTTAACGTTAGTTACGGTGTCCACCTTATTAAGATATCGTAAAATTAGTAACAATTAACATTTTTTTTAAAGATGACCTTCAGAAAGGAGGAAAAGCTTAACCACAACAATACAACTCCACATTGTTTTTCTTTGACTTTTATTATTGCATGGTTGACTGCAAAGTGGACACCGTAACCAACGTTAACTTATGAGGTCCCCCTCTACAGAAAGCACTGCATGGAAGAAAATTTCTTGGGCCAATTATCTTCCCATTGCTATTTTCTGATAGAGGGTGGTCCATTGTCATAATTTAAAAGTAAATTAAACACCTTTCACTAGATTGAATTTTTACCTATGTGTCCCATTTTTGTTAGCCAGTATTGTGTCCTTACACATACACCTCTACATAAGGAACATGTGGGGGAAAGTGGTGACTTCCCTCAGGAAAGAGGTGTCCGTTCTTGTTTGTAACCTAAACCAGTTATTCCACATGTACACCAATACTGTCAGCCTACACATGTGGACACGGGGTTGCCGAGGCCAACTGCTGGAATGGTACACATTCTACCCCTACAATTTCTCCCAGAGGTGCAAAAGGTCCTGGCTATTTTAAAGGTCCCTGGAAATTATCCATCAAAGAGTGATCTTTTACAATCAATGCCATGCATTGGTACATGTACTGTACCATTCGTAAATGCAGCATGTAGGTGCATCAAGTTTTCACAAAGACACTGCAAATGGAATTGATGCCAATTTGTCTCAGACAACTACATGTACTTAGGATGATCAAGGACCTGAACTGAATACTCATGGATGTATTGTTTAAACTTGTTTACAGGACCATATTGAAATACATGTACATACATACATACATGTAAGAGTCACTGGATGCACATTTTCTGTTAAACACGTTGGGGAAATGTGTACAAATCTTTCAAATCTCCCTAGCCCCTAAACCATTGCTGGTTGAATCTTAAGGGCATTGGCTGTAGCGGATCTGTAAAAATATGTAGAAATAAAGCCACTGGTACAGTACGACAGAATACCAGTACATGTTCTGACTGAAGTTTCATCATTCCAACTTTACATGTGTATTGACTGGCAGCCTATAAATAAGCCATTTGGGAGTTAAATTTGAATAAAATCTGGTACACTGAGTTATCTGAATTTCCTAGACTAAAGACACTGTTGCTACATGTATACCTCGTAATTCGGGACAAGCTTTCGCATACCAACCACCTTCTCTGGAATGGACTGGTTCCATTGTGCCCTTTTTATCCATTGAGAACAGTGTATTGTTGCAAGGCGTCTCTTATGTAACTAAACAAAAGCTTGCCCCGAAACACGAGGTATAGGAACAGTGGTTTTAGTATGGCAAATTCAAGTTGTTAAAGTCACGTGAATTAAAATATTCAGTGTACCAGGTCTAGGTCACAAACTTACAAAAGGCTTATTGACATCAACTGGCACTATCACTTAGCGTCTCCCTCCTGAATGCTCCCTAACAAACATGCTACGATACCAGCACATGTACATATACGTGTCCCATGTACATGTACATTACATGTACAGTATGTACACAGTACAAGCTGTAATGTTTTATTCACCTTGACTGGGTTAACAATACAGTAGAACTGTGGTTGATAAATCAATATCAACTGCCACCGCTGCCCAGCACCAACGCCTTTAATACTGTTAAAGATGCTGTGACATTGGCAATGAGAACGTATTTTCTAACCCTCGATCTGTCCTCATTTGCCAATACATCGATATCGTTCACAACATCGCCCGACACTGATTAGGCTCTCTTCTCTCCTTCCTGGTGAGCTGCCACAATATCAATATTTTTTCACCTTGACTGAGTTTCACACTGTCATGGCTGAGGAAACACAACTCAAAGATGACAAAATCAAGCGGCAGGAATATCTTTACGGTGCATGAGAGCCATTATGCATGTACTGAATAGAAACAGTTTCCAAGTTATTTTTTGGGGGGGTTAAGTACATGTACAACCACGAATCAATAAAGAATATTTTTTTCTGGATGAAAAGTACATACAGCATCTGAAAAGAGGTGGTCCAATTGCACCCTTACTTCAGTTTTGAAGGGGTCAGAGGTCAAGTGCTGGACTGATAGAAAACTCAAACAGTGACCTTATCACTGGTCAGGTACATGTACTGGTACATGTACATGTGTGGAAAGTTCTCGTTGTTTAAAAACTGTCCAAATTACTGTGGTTCATTGGTTCATTCAGGCACAGAAATCCTGACTCCATGTATCGTACAAATGCCCAGTATTTAGTTTTTTGATGCTGCTTAATTCCATGAAAAAAATTAACTACTTAAAGACTTTATTCCTGAAAACACTGATAAAAAAAATTTATTACCAATAACCAGCATTCTACATGTACATCTCCTGTAGTTATGACAAACGCATCTTGCTGTTAATTTTTTTCTTTTTCTGTTTACAATAACAACAAGGTTTTTGGATAATGATGTATCGGTACATGTCTTGAGGCAATTTTAGTAATTTTAACACAACAAAGAATTTAAGATGAAGATGTGCCTGCATGTACCACTACCAGCAGAAGTTTTCTTTCAATACAAAGCACAATATGCCATACGCGTACGTGGAAGTTTGTTAAGCCATTTGTTAATTGTACGGGTACAGTGGCTTCTTCCTACATTGTTTATGGTGGCTCATCTACATGTACATGTGTACACATGTACCTGTACATGCAAGGTACATGCAGATGTAGGTCTACATGTGTACACTGCTTAAAATCCATTGCAGATTGCAATGTGTTCCTTTCCCTTGAGTGAAGGTCGCGCATGTAATTGTGCATACATGTACATGCACAGTTCATCTAAATTAATCCCAGTCACAGATGGACAAGTGTTAAAACACATTATATTTAATGAGAGTACTGGTACATGTGTACATGTACACACTTCAAATTGAATTTGCATACAGAACCACATCTTTGCAGCAATAAACAAATTATTTAGTAGTAGGCCAGTGTACTTTTAGAATGAACGACAGCACTTTCTGCTTGAAAACAGTTTTCAGTCAAAAGTGCAGAACTGAATCACAAAAACGTGCATACGTGTACTAGTAGTTTTTGATAGACTCTAAATGAACTACACTGTACTAGCACTGAACACGTTATTTGTCAACCCTTGTCGTTTTCTAGGTGGGTCCCCTCCTTTCTCTCACATGCAAACATTTTGAAGGGGAGATGAAACGTTTAACCATGTGAGGTTGTAATTTAGCGCACTGCTTTAATATTGGCATTTGTTTGTGTCCTGACAGACAGGTACATGTAATACAGTCACAGATATGTACGTGTATAGTCGTATACTGTACCATGTACATGTACATGTACTGTATGTTGGTGCACTTGTTTTTAAACACAAATGTCCTGTAGACTACATGTAGACATGTTGGCATAACGTCCAGAAATTGGAGGAAACAAAATTCTCTGGTGTGCATAAACACACGTTAATGCTGGGAGAAAAACAACTCTCTGGAAGTGACAGATGGGCTTTAAATGTCAGGTCTGGAGCCTGGCGCACAAATGCATATTCTAAACTTGCCTCTTAGTCTGAGTTTGTCTACTTTTTGAATCTGCAGAGACAAAATGGAAATCAGATTAACAGCCATTATGCCCCTATACTAAGGTGCCCACAAACTGTGAAGAACGAACAATGGACTGCTTGTGTGAGCATGATGACGACACCCTTCTCTGCACTGGGCCAAGTCTAACTGGAAGCTGCTGAGGGAGGTTGGGACCACCAAAAAGGAAGTGTGTAAATGGGAGCTTCCCAGTGCCTGGCAAAACTACAACACAACCAGACAGCCTGTGTACGGATATGTGTACCAGTACTGGCTGAATGTGTACACAAGGGTGTGCGGTAGTACATGTACTTCAGAGCTACATGTACATTGTAAATCTCACTTCTGTCAAAAAATTGTGGAAATACGGTTACTCTTAGCACTCTTGTTGTTGTTTAGTTCATATGTATCTGACATTGATGTTTTAGGATTTTTTTTTGTTTTGGTCGAGTTTTTGTTTCATTGTTGCTAGTCCCCACTGAGTTATGGAATAGGTTAATCCCATTTCTCAAAACTGTGTGAAAGATACAGTACACGATGGGCTCATGTTGCAAAGCACATACGTACATGTACATTTACTTGTACCTTTCATGGATGTGCAAGCATTGACCCACATTACTGTTCAAATCAAATCTACCGGTACACAATAATGGCTTGAAAAAGTTGGCCAAGCCAGACACACCTACATGTACATGTACTCATACCGGTACATGTACATGTACATTGTACATCTAGAAAGGTCGTAACGAGCAACAATGGGTTTATTTTTTGTTGATCTTATTTTTCAAGCGGGATTTATAAAGGAAATGTTTAAATACATGTAGATCTTCAGGTACATGTACATGTACCGGTACATGTAGAAATCCATCCTTGTTGACCATACTGTTGTGCAGAGTAGTGGTACTCCGTACATGTACTGTGTAAAACTAAAACATTATGGAAATTTGCATTCATATACACCACCGATACTGCGAGCACTGCCACGTGCCAACACCCATTCAAAATACTCGATTTAGAGAGGATAAAAATACTGTGAGACCAGTAACGTGTACATGTAGCTAACACTACATGTATATGAAATTTTTGGTCTAAGTTTAGTATCGAAAAATTAGTATAAAAAAATGCCAATTTCTTTTCGAAAACTGTATGACTTGGATCGAGTTAACCTAGTACAATTTGTTGAGTTTGGGGATGACTTTGAGTGCAGAATTACATGTACGAACATGTGCTAAATACGTATTTACAGGGTATGATCGAGTATGGGTCAAGTACATGTAATTGGTATTCGAGTTGTGCTCGAGTTTGAGGTCGAGTATGAGTACTCCAACACCGCAAACAATATGAGACAAATGCAGTGGGCAGTGCTACCAACATGTAGTGCAGGTTCAGCATAATATCAACAATCACACTGTACATGAACATGTACAGTAGGTACATAAATGTATGTACATGTACCGGTACCTGTCAGATGGCAACCATTACACCAGTACCATTCAATAAGGAATCCATGTTACTTTAAATGAAAAATGAGCCTTGTTTTTTTTCCCCAGAGTTTTTTTCTGGAGAAGGATGGAATGTCCACAACAGGTACCGTACATGTGAAACAAGTGCTCGTACATGTACATGATGTGTGTGTGACATGAGATGTGGCTGATGTACCAGTACACGTATGTAATGTACATTTACCAGTATAGCGGTACATACCGGTACCGTATACATGTACAATACACATGTACTCGTACATTATGTACATGTATACATATGAACATGCATGATACACATGTACTTGATCTTACTGTGTGAACAAGATACTGGAACAAACACAGTATTCATATGTCAGACCCATCTGCCACTCATCAGTTCCCAACAACCTACAACCAATATCTCTTCAACTAATATATCCAACTTAGCCTCTTTTTTCTCTTTTCCTTTCTCCATCAATAATGAAATTTGACCTCGACCTACCTGTACATAATTCCGGGCAGCGAGATAAATTACCAGTACCTCAGCACATGGCCCAGACTTTGCTTGAGGGGCATGGGATGCTTGCATCCTCTAAAATAGAGGTGGGGGGGTACAAAAAACGGGCAAGCTCCTAGGCTCAATTATGAAATTCCTCCGTCAGCATTCAAAGAGCTGTCGCATCCAACGTTCGTGCCAGAGGGGAATCTGGGTGACCTTTTGGATATTTCTGGCCACTTCATTTATGATTTGTTAAATTTCAGCAGCTCTTTTTCAATTCTACATGTACCTAAATTGGGTAGTAACCCAGTTTTTATACGCGGTCATCCTCATTCAGATTTCTTTACTGTGAAAGGACAAGTCTGGTAAAAAAATTTTTAATGAGGTGAAGATTTCTTTTTATAACCGTTGAAGGTACCATTACATGTACATGTACAGTACGAGTATGTAATCTGGCTGTTGCAATAACAGTCCACTGTTGCAGAGAAGAGTACCGCTAGGGCTAAAAAAAACCGCTGGATCTTACATATTATAGTCTAGTGACCAATGGATGCAAAGCAAGTGCATTGTTTAACCACCAGTGCCCCAACGGGTTTCCACATTAATATTTCTGTTCAATTCACCGTACAGTTACCGGCTGTACATGTACAAGTACATTGTAAGGTGGTGAAATACGAGTGCACCTATGGTACTGTACATTGTAAGGTGGTGAAATGATGTTGTAATGTTCATCTTCAGTGCAATGTCAGTCTTCCTCTTAGCACTTATGAAATACGTACCAATGTAAGTACATGTGCAACAATGAACGTTCTTCTACACTGGTACATGTACACAAGTCTACACTATAGGCTACGGGTAGTGGTATTGTACATGTACTGGTACAATGCATACAGTACATGCACCACTACAGAGTGAAATTTCCTTCTTTTCTTTTTGGCTCAATTACCTTTTCAACTAAAAACCAAAGAATATGTTATTACATATGCGGGATTCTATTAATTAGCCCCTTCTTTCAGTCCTGTTTGGTGCACACTTCTTGGCAGGTCCACAAGGTTTGCGAGCAAAGCTTTCTGGAGACCTGAGCCTTGGTCCTCACACAACTGTTTATAAAAGCATCTTGCATGTCCTCATACAGAGTTAGGTGGACACAAGTACAGTATGTGGACCATGTTTGTATGCACATGTACTAGTATCATGCCAATTGCTCTCTCTAGGGTGTACAATGTACATGTACATGTACCAGTACGTATGTATGTGAACACCACCGGCCCGCACGATGTTTGGTGGCAACTGCAGTGTTCAAATTATTCAAGGCCAGTCACGGCACGGGGAATGGGAATGTTAATTTTTGGCTAAGGTTTAATGAGGAATTTCCTGTTTTTTTGCCTGATGCCCTCAAATGTTGATGTTCGGATTTTTTATTTCAACTTCTTTTTTAGGTTGCAGTACTTTATTTCACTCTTATGCACTGGTAGGCCCCTAACGATGTACTAAAGATGTACATGTGCGTGTGCAAGTAGCAGTGTTTTATGTACATGTACGTCACAAAGAGATTCATGTACTACAAATGAAGTAAAATACATGTAAAATGTCAGTATTTTTGGGTCCTCTGTTAAAAACATATCGGAATGATGTGCAATACAGTTTCTTTAAGGAAATAGAAATATTTTGATACATTTTACTAGAACCCCTTGAAATTGCATCTTTGGGTTTCATTTAACCTGATTTTAAATTTTTGTTTTGCAATTTTAACCCACAGTTTGATGCGTTTTTGGTTTTTATGCTAATGCATATTTGCATATTCATGATCAGAACTATGATGTCATCCAAGGCAATGAATCTCAATGTTGCACTGATTTGTGCACAGAAAATTTCTAGATTTTTTAACCACTGCTACGGCAAATTATATTTTCTTGGGCAATCTACTGCTGTGTAAGTATATGACAATGATCCAGCAAAAATCCTTTTCACAGAAATGTTCCCAGAAAGCAAATTTGGGGTTCACAATTTGAACATGAAAACATGCAACCTGAACCATGCCTTCCTGGATTTACATCAAACCAAAAGCGCCCTCACTTGTCCAGAAATGCTTGGTCAATTTTTAATATTTCAAAAAGTGCACCGTTCAGTTCACATAATTAAAAAAAGATGTCAAACGGCCTTCATACAAGGAACAAGAGTACACAGATACACAAAAAGTGATTCTAAGAAAAATTCATTTCCTGGTTCTTTTATTAAATTGAAGCCTGACACGAGACCAGTGGTTCTAGATGATGTGCCAGTAGCTATCATTGTTTTCTGTAAAATCTGACATGATATTTTCAGTGTATTTTTAATGTAACCAGGGATAAATGTGGTAAAAATCAACACAAATATTGCCATCCATGTGGCTGTATATATGGCCACAAAGATTACACTTTTTTGAGCCCTACCATTCCGATCAAATACAGGAAAATGCTCAGCCCGACCGCACGGTACATGGTCTGGAAAAATGAGTTCATGTACCTACCCTGACATTAATTTTTGCAGTATGTTCCCTTCCTTATCGTTTCATTTTTTGGTAAAATACTTGCCAATTTTTTAGAACAAACCAAACGCATCTTCATTACATTTTGCAACTCAGAGAAATCTTTGCTGTGCGCTGAAACTCTGTGTGGTTTCCTTGTTACATGTTCCCGCTACATGGGGCATAATACCCGATTATTTCCTTGTCCGCGTAAGTTATTGCAAAGGTATTACTATTTATGAGAAACACAGTTAAGGATGTGTCAAAACTTGGGGGAAAAATGACAAATAAGTCAATTTGAAATTTCAGCTCCTTTGTCACACTTTGTTATCCAACTTCATGGAATTACCCATGTACACATGTACATGGTTAATTCCAGAAATTAGGGGTCCATTTTTTTTTCATGTCCCTGTCACATTTGACATACATGTACCCGGTATGATTTTGTAAGTTCAGAACACATTTTGTTATTTCCAAAAATGGTGAATTAATGCAAATTACCTTCCAAACAAATACACTATAGTAATAGTTTGAAATCAATTCCGGTGATACACACATGGACGTGTATTCCGTGTCAAATAACAAAGGTCAGATGTAACAGGGACACAAAAAGTCACACTTTTGGACCCCTAATTTCTGCAACTACCCACATGCAGATAGTAGCACAGGGCCAGTATAAAAGGTTCTCGTCTGAAAGTCACATGAAAACGAAAACACACACTTTATTAAAGTCAAAGCCAGAGTAAAACCATTAACAGGATTTTGCTTTGGGGCCCCCTACCATTTGTCAGAAAAATACCAAATTTGGCCTGAAAGTAGCTGTTCCCTGAAAATCTTTCTACACTCTGATGTAAGTGCCTGCTGAGAAATAAATTTATTGTACATGTACATTTATGTACTACTACACTCTTCTTCCACAGTATCTAAGGACCTAAAATATGGGGAGGTGAAGGACACCGCTGCATTGAACGGTGATGCACAAATACTTTTCCCACCTGTCTGGAAAGGACAGCACAACTGAGGCAATGTTAGACTTTTGTCCCAGCCACGGCATACACACACTAGCTGTCAGCCAATGCCAACCAGACCCCCCCTCCCCCAAAAAGAAAGAAACGGCTAAAATTATCCATCAACTGTCAGGTAAAGTAACAACATGTATTTCAGCATAGACACATTGATGGATGGCTTACTAGCTGAGACACTCATTTTTACACAGAATACATGTCTTTACAGAAGGGTTTTTCTTTCCTTTTCTCTTCTTTTTTTTCTTCTATAGATGTGTAATTCCCCTGAAATTGAGAAGGAGACGGACAGATTTACAGACTTCCAGACAAAATGCCAGACAGGTCAGGATTTCCTTTCAGTGTGCGAAGAATCTACTTTTAACTCTTTTATTAGTTTCTTTAATAACGAGCAGGGCTGGTGCACTGCACATGAATGGAGAATGGAATCGTACGACCCTGTACTTTTGAACCCTTGCGATGACGAGATGTGCTTTCATGTTTTTGCAATACAGTGATCGCAAGGGTTATCACGCACAACGGTCTGGTGAGGAGGATCACAAAACCTTGGGAAGAATACATGAATAATAAATGATCTTAACATTAAATAACACATACCCGTACCTGCATGCAGGAGATTTCAGTCATGGAAAAGCAGGCCCAGGTCATAACACTACCCCTGACCGCTGAGTTTATTGTTATTTCCGGTAAAATCCATAATCAAGATTCTGCTGGTTTTGGTTCGGATAGTCTTACCTCGCTTGTCGATCTCGGTTTGACAGCGGCTGCCATTTCACTCCCTTCGACAAGCTCCTGTAGCCAGCAAGCCCAATTCTCTCAGCACTTGCACAGCCCTAGCCACACAGTTTCCTGGAGAAAACATGAAGAACACAATTAACGTATGTGTTATTGAAGGGGTAAATTGTTCAAAAATTGGTTGTTCTTGCATTTATGAACGCTCCTTATGAGAGCACAGATCTTACGGGCAGTGTTGATAATGAACAACTTTTCCAAGCACTGGTCCCGTGAATCTTCTCGTCTTTTATCCCGACAGAATAACTTGTGAAAGCATCTAGAGCAAATCATGACTACATACAGTTCGTGAGCAATGCTGTGCACGTGTACGTGTGTGGGCCCGGGCACCCCACCCAACGGACGTTTGACAGTGCAACATAGGGATGATCTCATCCTAGCTTGGCGCGGGTTGCAAAAGTACCAGACACACATGGCCGATTATCTTTGGCAAAGTTCTGGTTGGACAGCTTCGGCTGGAGTACCTGCTAAACACATGAACTTTGCAGGTAACCGGAGCTTGACACTGCATGGGTTCGCAGTCTGTACATGTACAACCTCCCACATGCACACCACATACATGTACACCCATCCAATTCATTCTATCAGTATATATGCATGTGAAGTTGAAAAAGTGCAGTATAAGTACATACATTGTATGAACATGCAAATACATGTACATGACAAGTACTGTATTAAGTAGTGCCGGTATGAGTACATGTACCATTTTGTACCTTACAGGTACAAACATTTACAAAGTACATGTACAGGTATGTAAATGAACATGTACATGTATGCTGTAAATTTGCATAGTGCAGGTCACTGTGAGTCACTGCAGTGCAAGAGAAAATATTTCATTAAATCTACCATGTGTGTATCTGCAGCAGTGTATGCTGTAATGTACATGTACATGTATGTGTGCGTTATGTACGCACAGTGTACCATACATGCAGGGCAAACGTCAAATTCCTGAATGCAGATTTTAAGCTTTCTGCTGTGTTCAGAAATGTTCATGTAGCATGTACTGGTACCATGTAAGCCCAACCAAAAGTACATGTACCTGTACATGGGCTTGAAACTACACATGCACATGTGCCCACTATAGGGCGGTGATGATTTTGAATTCAAGCATTATCAAATGTTTGAATAGTTATTTTTGAAATTGAATATGGAAGGAAAAAATGTAATTGCCACGCGTGTATTTATAATTATTGTACGGTTATGAATCTAAATATCAACATTGTGGGGACTGAGTACTGTAAGTTTGCCCATCTGTGGGTAAACCCAATTTCAATGCCTGTTATAGACTAATCCGATTGGACGCCATAACTGCGATGGCACCGCACTCAGACATGCACATTCTTCAGCTTGTCGCGCACAAGCATCAGCAAATCATAACATCCTATTTTGTCAAAGAGAAGTACATGTTCATGTACCACAGGCGTGCACCACCTGTCCATGAGCGATGTGCCACTGCAGTATAAATATCTACGGTACATGTGATTCTGGTAGTCAAATGACACTATACAGTGCGAGTTCTGCAGACCACTGGCATTACGGAGAGTTTCATTTTAGTGACCTCACACCTTCAGCCATGGGCTGCCAGGAAATCCCAAGTTACCGGTAAATGTTCTCTCCTCCCCCCCGGCTCCTGCAGCATCAAAAGCCACCGCAAACTAACTGCAAATTGAATTGGATAAAACCGCAGCAAAATGAGACAGTCTAGGTGTCTCATTTTGTCTGTTCTTTGTGTATGTACAGGTAAGTATACATGTACGTCACTCAGGGTGGGTGAGGGGAGGGGGGAACTCCTGAAAAGAAACCGCCTCACTCAGGGCACCTGCACTTTCCATAAGAAACTGGGACAATTAGGTACCAGTATATGTACATGTACTTGTACTGTATAGTACCATGCATGTTGGGTATCAGCTCACAGTGTGTTAATTTCACATATACATGTAGGCCTGCATGAGCAGTCCTGGCAGGAAGCAAAAACATCTACCAGAAACACACACGTGACATTCCGGTATGAGCATCTGTGAATGCAGGCAAAATACTGTAAACATGTGCATGTACAAAGGACATTGAAAGTGCAAGTCATCTCCTATAATTAAACTTTCACATGTGCTTGTACTGGTGTATACATACATGTACGTACATGCACAGGTAGAAATACACACATGCACGTACCCCGAACATGAAGTGATTTTCGAAGGGTCCTTGACCATGTCTGTACACGGACAGGTAACACTAGTGTTGTCCATGAACCAAACTGCTCTGGGATGGTAGGTCACATGCCCCACACGTGTATGCACATGACCACTTTACAGTCCATGTACAGGATATAAACACCTGTGAAATGAGTGTAAATGCAGTTCCTTTCACAAAGTGTACAGCAGATGTGTGCTGTAAAGTGTACAATAAGCAATGCACATGTCACTCATCAACATGTGCAGACACATGTACATGTATGACTCAAAAACATTCATCAGCACAGTTGCACTGCACACGTGTGTACACATCATTTAACACAGCTGTCACAATGAATAATGTTTATGAGGGGGAGAAAGAGGGGAGAGATTGCCACTTGGAGGAACTGTGACACCACTTTTACTTTTAGGGTACGGTAAGTCTGCTGTCGTATCTCATTACACTTTGGTTGTCTGCCTCAAAGCAAGTTTCTCTGCCAGGGTCCCTGAGGAGACTACATGTACATGTAACATCGCCCGTGATTCAGCACTCAACACATATTACACCCCCCCCCTTGCACTCTTGAAGGAGGGTGGGGTTGGGAGAGCCACACTGTACTGAACCACGTGTGTCACTGCATGCACACAGGGGCTTGGCAGAAGCCGTCGAAGAGTTTGAATCCTGGGGCAATGCTATGAGACAGGAATTGTCAAGAACAACACATTGCATACAATGCGCTTCAGGGATACAAGGGATTTCCCCCACTGCCGGGGGATTCTGTCAACAGAGCTACTGCGGGACAGTTACAGGGCTCAGATGAGTAATGCAGGAACTTGGCAAACAAAGAAACAAATGAAATGAAAACCTCACAAGCAGCTAACAGAAGAATGAGTGTACTGTACATGTGTCATATTTAGAAACAAACATACATACATTGTACGTATCAACAGAGTGAAATTAACTGTGCATCAGTATTCCCCTCATGAAAAATCGACTTCCAAAGATGTACAGTAAAAGTTACCCCCCAAATAAAAATGGATGTCCATGAATTGTCTATTTACATGATAAGAATCTAAAAGCCACTATGCCATGAGAAAAAAGCAAGCACCAAAACTAAACCAAAAGAGATACATGTACATGTATATTACATATACCTGTACCTTCCACAAGAAACTGAAACAAACGGGAAAAAACTTTCTTCACTATCAAAATGTCCAAGATGCATGTAAAGAGCAATAGCAAAGGAAGTGGCCGTAAAGGGTACCTGTACGTGTACCTGGTACCGGATAGGTTCACTGCATGGAAGAGCAGTTATGGTGTTAGCAGCATCACTGGATTACTAACGGTAGAATACACTGTTGGCCTATTGCATCAGGTTTCCTATGGCTCTGCAACACCAGCTGGAGCCAATTTCATAGTGCTGCTTCCGTGAAAAATTTGCTTAAGCGTGAAAAAAACCTTGCTTGACAAATCAGGTTACCAGCCAAAACTTCTTGTGATGTACATGTACATGTGTATTGTTTTGAAATGGCATTTTACCTGTCTTTTGGTTAGCATGACAATCACAGGGAGTTTGAGCTGGTAACCTTTGTTTAGTAGGCAAGGTTTTTTCATGCATAAGAAAATTCTGTGCTTAAGCAGCTCTATGAAATTGGCCTAAAAGTAGGCCTGAGCTAAGAGATTAGTGGCATGTGGGGGAGGGGAGGGATGAAACGACTTGCCCCCCAACAGATTTTTTTAAGCAAATAGGCCCTAGACCTAATGATTTATAGATGAGTAGGAAAGAAAGTAGCCTAATCCGTACATTTATTTATCAAATATTAGCACCAAAACCCTAAGAAAACAAGACTTTTTCCTCCCCCAACCAACATCATGTTGAGTGAGCCCGAAGCCACATTCGCTTTTAAATTTGTCCCCCTCCCTCGACATCAAAAGCTGGATATGCAGCTGTGTCAGTAATATCAGAGTCACGTACATGTACATGTATGGGGAAAATCACATGACAGAAGGAATGGCATGTACTTATTATTTACAAAAAAGGCTTACAAAAGTTACTGTTGACCCGACACTTACTGAAAACAGGGGATTGTCAGACCACCAGAAAAAGTTTACCTAAGCAGGATACTGTTGTTAGCAGGTTAGTTTGACATTAGCAGTTGACATGGTTGAACGGTGTTGAGCATGCATGGCATGTTGAATGGAATGTGGCAAAAGAGTGAAGAAGCGAAGATTCAACTGCCTCACATGGAATTCAAACCTGATTATGATGGTGTGCATGGTGCGGGGTAAGTTGGAATGTTCTACAGATATGGACATTTTACACGTGCATCAGTAAATAAAAAAACACTTACAGGCCTAGGCCTACAAATGTACAGGATGTACCGGTAAGTACATGTACACAGGTACGGGCATGAGTAAGGGCACTGTTTGCTTGCAAACTAATTTTCTTTAATAGGAAGTTGTAATTAAAATTCACCTTTTTTCGGCATGCTGTAACAATTAGCTTCTCTATTTAATTTCCAATTTCAACATTTTTGAAATTTGAAATGCAGCCAGCATAAACTCATTAAAATAGGGCACAAATAAGAACAAAGACTTTACAAATATACAGGGAAGAGCTCCATATACGGACGGCAGTAATTATTCCTGACAGTGATCCATTCGGAAAGCAAAAACATGTCCAGAAAAGTTCAATTTAGGAGGGAAAATACCACTAACAAACAGGGGTGTCATGTCAAGCAGCAGCCAAGTCGTTCACTCAGGCCTAGAACTTTAGAAGAGTAGAACTTTTCAGACCAGTCTCAATACACAGGATGTCAAGTGGCGTCCGTAAACAAAACTCTTTCCAAAATTCAGAAGTATGAATTTTGAGGTTTCCAATTAACATCCACACTTATTTTGACGTACAAAATAATCACAGTTTGCTCTGTATTACGAGGTGCATGCACCGTACAGTGTCACTGTATTACTAGTAGACCCTAAGCCAGTGTCAGTGCCGAATATGAAAGCAGAACTGCACTTTTCTCGGGCCATTCTTATCTACTCACAAGGAATATCATCCCGTCTTGTTGCAGCAGACTCACATCCAGGATACCTTTTAACAGTGCTTATCCTCATGATGTAACAGTACCATCGTTTCGATGTCACTTTGGAGAAATAAGCCGATAACCTTTCGACCAGTTCAGTCAGAAAATCTAAACAGACGCCATGTTGAGCTATAGGTCGAGATAGCGTCACGCCTTGTCGCAAAATAAACATAGAGGGCGGCCTTCAACTTTGGTGGTAAGCTAGCTGAATAGGTTGAGCCGAGTGCGCCCGACACAGACATAGAATAACCTAGCCTATTGACTCCATATGGATCTACGAGATCAATGGTTGAGTCGCACAAAGGACACTGCGCTGCACACATAGCATTTTGGTCAGCAAGATTATTATTTTTTTCACAAAAACTGCACTCAAGTTGTTGGTACAATTTATACAGCATACGAATGGCCATTGCTTGACTGCAGGGCTCAACAATTTCGACGTTTGTCTGGAAGTAAAAGAAATAGCCACAGTCAAGAGCGTTAAACACTGAAAACGACAAACGAGAGTGAAAAAAACGCTGACAAAATAATGGGGTGTGCAGATCCTTCGTTAAGAAATTTGTAAACAAATTCCAGCAAAGTGTGACTATAGCGTTGGTTGTTTTTTTAGACTACACAGGTCCTTACCCATCCCAGTTGTACAATTTATATTATCCTACGAGGGAATGAGATCTCAATGTAAAAATTAATGCTAACTTTGAGTGTCTGCACAAGTTAAGTTCGACCCCGATCATGCGTGTCCCAGACATCTCAACTCCCTTCCCAACCACAGGTGTCCGCTACTGAGCCTGGTCTGTTAAATTTCCTCCGCCATCAATCTGCTTGAAGAAGACGGGGAAGTGCTGTACCAGAAACCTCCACGTAACTACATCCCACCAAGTATCAGCACTTCACTCACTTCGGGAGCATCGCCGAGTTCGATGCGACCGTGACCAAGGACATTGACTCAACCAGCTCACTAAAGCAAGCAGCTCTTTCGGTCGCCTGCAGAAGCGCGTCTGGAAGAATCATTCTCTTCGCCTGTCAACTAAAGGTGATGGTATCTGTATCTGTCCATTCACCGTATTGCTGGTTGTAGCATATGTTTTTTTTGGGGGGGGTCATGTGCAAAGTCGTGACTAAATGTGTGGGCCTTTGAAGCCAACGTCTTGATATTAATGGTTTCTAACTTGGCTTTAAAAGTCTTGACGTCGGGGGCGATGCGTAGGTCTTGGTCGAGGTGGTTCCACTCACGAATAGACTTTGGATACAGCGAGTGCCTATAACAGTCTTTATTTGCCGGTATGATGTTATATTTGAAGGCCCCTGACTGCCTAGTATTTGGTTTACTGGATGATTTGATGACTGAAGGAAATTTTCGATGTTGCTTGGAATTAACCCATGAGTCTCTTTATAGATGGTCGTCAGGCGCAATTTAGTTCTTTGGTCATGGAGCGATTCCCACTAAGTCAGCAAGGATTTTGGTAATACTGGATTCCCTGCTTTAATCTCAACAACAAACCGGGCAGCTTTCTTCTGAATTCTTTCTAACTTGTCCCCATCCAAATTGTGTTGTGGATCCCAAATCCCAGAGCAGTATTCAAGTTTGGGTCTGATCAGCGATTTGTAGGCTATAGACTTGGTGTTTTTGTTGCAGTGGTATAAAATCCTCTTCAACAAACCCAGCATTTTATTAGCCTTGGCAACAGTCTGATTGATATGTGTTGACCATTTCAAATCACTGCTAAGTTCAATACCTAGGTAGGGATGATGTCTCACCTCCTAGGGGGTGTGGAGACCCATCTTGTACTTCGTAATAACAAGCTTTCTTTTGTGTCTAACTCTCATGCTGAAACATTTGGAAGGATTGAAAGACATTTGCCAGTCTTTCTTCCAATTGACTAATGCCTCAAGGTCTGCTTGAAATATATCTGAGTCCTCGGGTGTTTGTATCCTTTTATAGAGAATGCAGTCGTCCGCAAAAAGTCTAACCTTTGAGTGAACCTTCGCCGGCAGATCATTTATATATGCCAGAAAAAGCAAGGGTCCCAAGGCAGTACCTTGGGGAACCCCTGACGTAACTTTAGGTCTTTTTGAAGATACGCCCTCTAGCACAACCTGTTGATGACGATTTGTAAGGAAAGATTCGATCCATTTCAATGTGTTGTTTCTGATTCCCATGTGTTGGAGTTTTCAAGAGACGTCGGTGAGGCACTGAATCAAACGCCTTGCTGAAATCCATAACAATCAGGTCCGCTTGGCCTTTGTCATCCAAAATCTTTAAAAGGTCACCAACAAGAGCGGATGAGTGTCGCAGGAACGTCCCTTGCAAAAACCACGTTGAACGTCAACTAAGATGCGGTATTTATCAAAATGATTCATGATACGATGATGCAGGATATGTTCCAAAATCTTGCATGGGATCGATGTCAACGATATTGGCCTGTAATTTACAGGCTGACATCTGTCTCCTCTCTTGAATAGCGGAGTCACATTAGCATCACGCCAAACATTGGGTAGGCAACCAGAATCAAGTGATTTTTTAAAAATCTGGAGCGATTGAAGAGGCACATTTTTTCAAGATATTGGCAGGAATGGCGCCGGGACCCGAAGCCTCATTTTGATTCATATCTTGCAATAGCTTTTCAACACCTTGACTGTTGATAACGATGTTTGGTATGTCAGGGATTATAGAATCCATCATACTTGGAAAATTGACAACATTCTCGTCAGTGCAAACTGAATAAAATTGATCATTAAGCACATTAGCCTTGTCTTTAGCAGAGTAAACTTTGGTGCCATCAGGTGAATAGAGCGTGGAGACACCAAACACTTCCTGCAGTTTAGACTTGCTGAAATTCCAGAACGGTTTAGTGTTTGCCCCCCAAACTCCCACCGATGACATCATGAATGTACTCCTGGTTGGCTCTCCTAATCTTTCGGTCAGTCTTCTGCGGTGCTGTTTAAAAGATATCCCAAGCTGCTGTAGAACTATGTTTCTTAGCTTTTTTGTACAGACGCTTCCTTTTACAAATATCTTTCTTGATGGAATTGTATATCCAAGGTAACTTCCACGTAGAAGAAGTCATTTTTGAGGGAATAAACCTGTCCATAGAATTCTGCACTGGATAACTTGGTTTAATTCAATCACAAGTTCATCAACAGACTTTGAGCCCATGTAGTTAGTAGTCAGCTTCTCGTCAAAATTCTTGAGCCATTCCTCTATTTCATCAAAGCGGGCTTTTTTTTTATAAAGAAAGATCTTACGTCTCACTGGACGAACTAATTTTGGTTTCACCGATACATTCACAATCCTCATAGCGATGCAGTCGTCACCACTCTCCTATAGGGCCTATGGATGGGAAGCCTGCAAGTGCGGCCCGACTCTTGGAACGGTTCAACACGGTGTCTTCGATCCATCATGGGCATCAAGTGGCAGGACTATGTGACCAACATCAACGTCCTTGAGCGAGCCAACATCCCAAGCATAGAGGCCATCATTATGACCAGACAACTCTGCTGGGCCGGTCACTTGTCACGTATGGAGGACACGCGAATGCCCAAAGTGCATGGTGGTCTACGGAGAGCTATGCCAAGGCAAGTGTGACGGAGGAGCTCCACGAAATGCTTCAAAGACCAATTCAAGCGTCAGCTCAGCGCAGCCAACTGATCCCGGAGAAGGGAAACCCTTGCCAGAGATGGTCGGCGGGCAGTGACAAAGAAAGGGGCCAAGGCCTTTGAAAACACCAAGCTGCAGAGCATCGGAATAAACGTAGGAAGGCATCGACTGCCCAGAGCCCTACCACCCAAGCATTCCCATGCCAGAGAGGTTTCAGAGCGTGCCGCTCTAGGATTGGATTAACTCCATAGTCACGGTCACCTGAAGGCGTGGCAGCAACTTCCGTCCCATCGGTCCTCGGATTCGAGGAACCAGCTGTTCGCTCGTCGATCAGCGCCCAAACAGGGCGCCCACGTATTCTCTTGCACGTCACACACGCGTAAATCTGCGTCGCTCGTAAACACGATTTCCAAAACTGAATAGTACGATATTTAAATTAAATCACACAATACCAGCAGGGTTAGATCGCGCCAGGCATAGTGGGAACCACATGGCGCAACAAGATCGTGCCCATGGGAACGAAGTTGGACCGTTTGTGGATGCATGGCAAAAATCGTTGCGCACGAGCTCATTAATTAATATTTTCTGATCCCCATAGGGTTTTTACAATAAGACATGCCATAATTTAGGAGGGATCATAGAGACATTTCTATAAATCCCGAATTTGGGACCGCAAAAGTTTGCAGTTCCGGGTATTTCTTTCACAGGAAGCCCCACCTGCGGTAATATTTTGGATAGAGGCGGGCGGCTACATTCAGAGCTGAGCGCATAGTTTTACATGTACTACCATTTTGGCTTGTGGGGGGGTACCTTCGGGGAGACGCGAATAAAAAAATCGCGTGGCTAATTGGGATAATAACATACACGGGAAGTGAATTTCTGGTCTTAATCTTGAATTTCCAGTGAAAAAACAGAGGCCAGCCTCTCCCTGAGAGTCAACAGGCGGCGCTATTTCGGTCTGATTTTCACTATTTTCTGTATGTGGGCGCGTATTTGGTGTAGTGCAACCTGTGGGGGTAGAGTCCACTAATTCAAGCTCAATAAAGACGCGCCTCCAAGAGTTTGCAACGCGTTGACCAATCACAATGCGTGAAATCTAGCTGTCGACTCAATGCGCATTTGGAAAGGGTCGACAGATTTTGCACATTGTGATTGGCCAACGCGTTGCAAACTCTTGGAGGCGCTCTATTGTGAATCGCCCGTATTGAAAACAGTGTAATTATCAGCACTGTTCAGGGCCCAACAACATGCATACCTACATCCCTGAGATTTCTGAAACATAAATTAAACTTATGTCTGGTTCCTAATATTTCAATATCTTGTATTCCCACAAAACAACCTCCCCCCCGAAAAGTGATCTTTCCGAAGTCTGATTGCAGCCATTTTTCAAGTGGCAACCCTCAAATTTCTCGGGCACTTAGGACCATTTTTTAAAAAGTTTTTAGCCATTCTGCTCTCATATAAAAGCTCAAAGACCCAGGGAGTTGATCCTGGCAACGATTTACACAATCTCACCATTTTCGGGGCCAAACAATCTCCTTTTCAAAAGATACTGCAGGGGGCACTTTTTATGCTTTTAACCAGCAATTCTGCACCCAAAAACGACGGTTGCTTTTCCTAAATATCGCCCTCTTATGGCCAGATGGCGCCACTGAAATAGTCTGGTGTCGCGTTCATGCGTGAATACAACGTATTCATTAGTGGTACAAAGTCGGGCTTTGGGAATATATCGGGGATTCTACCAGACTGGTGGCAGTGCTATAGAAACGGGACGCTATCTAGAAGTTTTTGGAGCACTTGAGTAAAGAAATTCTGAGTAACTTTCACAAATTCTTAACCCTTCTTTGATAGAAGAAGTACTTGAATCTGCTTTACTTTGTTCATAGAGGTAATCTGTCTCCCTGTTGTATTTGATCTGCCAAAAAAAGAGAACTGCTCACTAAATTTTCAGCCGATCATGTTCAATGATGTTGATTCTTAACTTATCATGTTTAGCAACATGTTTACTTATTAAGTTAGGCCTAATTGTTATTCAGTTTGCATGTTGTTAACAGGTCACATTATCTGTAGCTGGCAGTGTAGAGAATTACCATGATTAATATGTAGACCTACATGTAGCTAGCTAGGTCATGTACATGTAGGTAGGGCCTCTAGGCGTGGCCTAGGCCTTCGTGTGTGTTGTGCGCATTTGGTCATCATGGTCAGTCATTATTGCGTGATTGCCTTGCGTTACCAGTTGACCCTGTATGAAATCTCCCAGTTTACCTTCCTTTTTGAAACCATCTTCCTCAACCAAGAATTGGAAAGAAAAACTAAAAGCAGGAGGTGAAATTGTTGATAGATCATCCTACATACTTGTAAGTTGTAGGCAATAAAATTAAAGTTACCATGGTTATATACAACAAGACCGAATGATTGTGAAGAGATCAAGCAATCGTAATTTTGTAAAATTTGTGTTCTTATTTCCACGACTTAAATGCGGACTTCAATATAAATTTCAAACATTTTGAAATCGTAAATATTAAATACGCCTAGAAGAGCCTACAGCATGCTGAGAAAGACAAATTTTAATCACATTTTGAAAAAAATGAACAGCGCCTCACTCACTGTATGTCCCTATTCTGTCTTGAGATCAACTGATCATGCCAAACACAGGCCTATGTAGTATGTATTCTTCATGTACAGTATGTATTATGAAAAAGAATGGTTATCATGGTTATAAATGACAGTAATTTAAATTAACGAATTTGAGCAAGTGTCTTAGTTTAAGCAAATAGTTCACTGGTAAAAAAAAAATCAATATAAAATAAGAAATCTGATTTGGAACTCAGCCTGAAGCCCTTAATAAAAGAATTAAATGTTGAGGGATAAAATACATGGTTTTTAATCAATCCTGGCCTGATTTACAGACCGAGTATGAGCACAATGTCATAAAGCAAGTCTGAGTAGACAGACTTCACTGCCTTGATGGCTCGGAGCGTTGCATGGCGACGTACTGTCAGTGACGCTGCCTCCTGGCATCAGGACCAGGCCCTGTCGGCAACCATCTACATCCTGCGGGAGACGGGCCCCACGGGATTTCTGCTGAAAGAAGAAGGCGAGGCCAAGAAAGTGAAGGTGAATTGAAGGACCCCCCCGGAAAAAAGGGTTGTGCCCAAGTCTTGTGTCCCGCGCTGGGTCAAAGTCTCTGCTTGTTGCAAATTCCTTGCATGATTGGTCAATCTGACGACTGGTTCATTACCCTGAGCTATCGGTCGATCCTGTAGCCATGTCTCATCTAGTAAAAACAATTTGGGAAAGACATTTTTACCAGTTCAAAATTTAAAAGCCCCCATTTTTACCTAAGCTATAACAGTGGTGAAGCAGTCTTCACATTTCCTTCCAATATTGTGGATGAAAAAGAAATATGGCCTCAAGATTTTCCATGACACAGGACAGGCATTAACCTTAACTGAGAGGGGACTGGCAGATACATGTATTTCAAGCATACTAGATGAAACCCTGCTCCATAGGATACATGTATCTACGATTTCGTTTCCACTTTTACGGTTCTACAGACATTAATACTACATGGCCACATCAGTTTTTTCCAAGAATTCTAAGTTGTCAAGTCACTGTAAATACTCTGGCTGCGTTGGATGAATGTTTGCATTTGGAATACAGGTTGCATGTTCAAATGCAACTCACAAAAAGACAAGAAGAACTACATGTAAGACAAAAAGGAAGTCTCTGGGAGCGCTACCTTTTGTAAATTTTTGTTCCGTAATAAAAAAGATGTGGCACAAAACTCGGTAAAGGGGACCAGTAAATTATCCTCACGTTCACAGTTTTCCATTTTGCCATGTTTTGGGCACTCCACAACCTGTTCTTGTGCATCAGCTTGGAGGCCATCGTTGAATTGAGAGCAGGGACTGATTTCTGTTTGTCAATAAAATCAGTGACCAACTGAATGCCAAAACCGACAGGCAAATTATTCGTTCCGTCCAAGATTGTCTGCAGGAGTGAATAACAAGTTCGATTCTTCATGAAACTGCACCCTGCGTGCTTATTCACACCTGTCAGACGTGTTTGGGCATTGAAACAATAGCAGAAATTTCATAACCTTTGGGGAAGCACTGCTAACGTGACTGGCCCCATTCTGACGGTGTTTCGTGTCGCGTAGGCTCTGTGCCATTTTCTGGACTAGTGAAGTTAACAAGAAACACTGCCGTACATTTTTTGCAGGGCCTAAGTTGAATGAGGCAAACCGGAATATCTGCTCGTGTTAGAACCTGACATTGGGCCATTTTTTATTGTGCATACAATGCATGAGTGGGCTGCTGTAAACTTCTTGGTGTTCTCTTTCCCGAGGTCTTTCTGGGCGACCCTCACAGCTGCACCTGTAGCGTGTTTCAAAAGGAGAGAGATCTCTGCAAGCACATATGCTGGTAAGATTGAAGATGATGTGAAAACATTGTGTTGCACTGTTGGTATCTTTCATAAGTTGATTCCATGCTGAGGGGGGAAAAATATGCAGGGGAAACAAATGGAGCCAGGATTGCTCAAATAATGGAGAAAGGAAATTTACACCCAGTTGTTACTTAACAGCCGCTCAGCATGTAGAGGGTTTGCAAGGCTTCCATCTTGCAGGTCAGTACTTTCGTTCCACAGGGTATGCACAAAGCATGTATCCCTGTGGAGCAAAAGAACTGCCGGGCAAGATGGCTACCACACCATCGTATTTTATAGATTGTGCTGTTTTCGTGTTGTTTATTAAGGTTTATAGTCTCGTGCAAATTTACCTTATTAGGAGAGGTACTTGCATGATGTACATGAAGATTCAAGTTTATTCTCCAGTTGAATGACATGTACATATATATATCCTTCTGTTGCATGCATGCATCATATCCTGAGCATGATGCAGTGTAACTTTATGGATTTACTTATTGTGCACTGTTCCTTATTACCTTTGACCTCTTAACTTCATTGCAGTTGCATTCGTTAACTTATGCATAATTCTCTTACCCTCTTCCTGTTCAGGGTGCTGCTCAAAAAATTCAGGGTCCCTAGACAAAATCCAAGTAAGTGGAGGGCACAATAGTGAGTTTTGATATTCCTGCTTTGACAATTCTGGGACAAGGTACCACGTAGATAAATGAGGAATTAAGAATGTCCTAAGAATGTTGGGCTTGCTGATCCAGGGTAATAACAATTGTAAAGGGTTTGTATTTTCAATGAGGTGTGGTGTAAATGTCGGTTGTCAGTTTTGTAAGTGTTTGTTTAACCAGCGATTTAATTTTGGTTTGCTGTAAATCAACAGTTTCCTTCCAGCTGGGTCTCGTTGAGCGTGAAATCAATGAAATACTCCGCGGCATCAACAGCCGGAGCCGGCAAGGGGGTGCAGCACACCGGGAGCGAGCCACATCCAGCCGCAAGGTGGCCCCGGGTGCTGCCCCCTTGTCGGCCGACGGGCGGGAGGTGTTGTCTCAGCGCGAGATCACCGAAGACGACGTTTGCCCCATCTGTCAGGAGGAGCTGTTGAATGCAAGGGAGGCTGTGACTTACTGCAGGTTGGATTGCCTGTTGAATTCCTTGAAGCCGTTTTTGCTGCTGTTGTCCTTGCTTAGAAGTTTTGATCTGCAATGGCAAGAGCGGTGGTGGAGAGTTTTTGTCCCTGGTGGTAATCCACTCGCTCTAAATGCCTCCAACCGTGGTATACTGTTTCAGAAAAGGCTGGATTAACTCCACTATTGAGAGTGAAAAAATATCGGTAATGCCCAACCGCTCAGTCTTTTGTGCTGAGCACGGTCTTTTGTTATAAGGCCCAACTCCCGGCTCCCCATATAAAGCCTATGTACTAGAAAACGGGTCGCCCGGCAGGGGGTGATTAAACATTCTACTTTGACACTGCCCTGTTGTCACTTGCATTCCCTTATTATAATGGTTGTTGGTACATGTATATCTAGGTATGGCTGCGCCAAGAGCATCCACATCAAGTGCATGAAGGTGTGGGCGGAGCATCAGCGCTCGGTGGGGGAGACTTTGATCCGCTGCCCCCTGTGCCGTGAGGACTTCGGCCAGCTGGAGCAGCTGCAAGCCGAGTACCGCAACGCCTCGCTGCAGCGCACCCGGGCTGAGAGACTGGACGTGCATACGGGCATCTGCTGCCAACATTGTAACAAGTCCCCCGTCCAGGGGAAATGCTACAGGTGAATAACACACAACGCAGTAACCACTCGCTAACAACAGTGTTTGGCCGAAAGGTTTAATTTTCTGCAGTAGACAAGATGTAGTGTCCAACTTCCAATATACAGCCAAACTCCACAAATACTGTTTTTCAGCACTCTGGGACATGCCCACGTACTGAGATTTACAACCACAACAGGTCAAATTCAAGGTCAACATACAGTGTGCCTCTGCATGCTTCTACCAAACAAATGGAAAATTAGTATGCATAAACATCACCCAGAGGCGATTCTGAGTGTACATGGTGGTTTAAAACGTGAGCCCTGCCTATGTATGCAGATGGCCTAATTTTGTTTACACATCCTTTGGTGCGATGTGCTTATAAAGAGAAGAGCCCATTACACACTGGTCTAAAACCACAGAGATGGCAGTTTATATGATGAGCTAATGATGTGAGATCAGAAGACCATACTCAACTTGAAATAAAAGTACATGTATAATAACTATTTCAGTACGGGACAGTGAGGTAACTATTCTTGGGTCCACTTTGGACGGCGAATGCAAATTCACAGAAATTTATTGGCAGCAAAAGTGCGCCCTGAGTGTGACTGGGTTATTCCACATATAAATGTCAGAATGTAAGCTGCCTCAATCCTCATCCTCCCCCTACCACCAGGACCCCACCCCTACCACCTGAACCCCACCCCTACCACCAAGACCCGCCCCTACCACCTGAACCCCACCCTACCACCAAGACCCGCCCCTACCACCTGAACCCCACCCTACCACCAAGACCCCACCCCTACCACCTGAACCCAACCCTACCACCAAGACCCGCCCCTACCACCTGAACCCCACCCTACCACCAAGACCCACCCCTACCACCTGAACCCCACCCTACCACCAAGACCCGCCCCTACCACCTGAACCCACCCTACCACCAAGACCCCACCCCTACCACCTGAACCCCACCCTACCACCAAGACCCGCCCCTACCACCCGAACCCCACCCTACCACCCCCACCCCTCCCCCTACCATCTAAACCCCAACCTACCATCCAAACTACGGTACACCCTTTCCACCCAAACCTCACCCTTACCACCAACACCCCACCCCTACCACCCCAACTCTATCCCTGCCACCCCAAATTCATCAAATCTCATTTGAACGCACAAATTTTTATGCATACAACATTTGAAATTTTTCATTGATATCTAGCATCGAATTCAATCAGCTTTTCCTTCTCTTTGCAGATGCACAGAGTGTTTTGACTACTGTCTGTGCCATGCCTGCTTCCTAACCAACATTCACAGTGAACATTCCTTCAAATTCCGACAGGCAAGTGTGACAGGAGAACCACTTGTCCAGAATATTTTTTTACGTTTCAATATGGACACACATGGACTATGGTTGCTTTCATGTCTTTAAATTGTAAACAGTGTGATACATGTATATGCAAGCGTTTGTGACCATTTGGGCATCTTATGTCTGATGGAAATAGAGTTGAGGATTCTTTGAAAAAGCTGCAATGAGTCAAGTCTGAAACACGCAATCTTCCTTGGCGGGATTCAAATCCGGGTCACTTAGGTGAAAGCCAAGAAATGTACCACTGTGTCAACTTGACTTAATATACAGGTGTGTCTGGTCAGGTCCTGTACGGTCTGGTGGGTGGTAAGCAGTGTTTTGCCCATTGTGGGTGTGGTCTTGATTTCGGTGTGGTTTTTGCCCTATTCCCCCATGCCACATCAGGTATATTCGGCTGTCATTTGACTGAATTATGTGGGGTCCACATCGTCCTTAATTCCAAAAATGTACCTCATTCCTAATTTACTTCATTGCAGTTGTCTATTATTATTTTATCCATGAGTCAATCGTGTGACAGAAACTTGTGGGTGCAATGTACGTAGCCTCTTTCCAGTTAGCCTGTCATTGGTTCACATCACCTTTGGCGTTGGTTGGTTTGGATACAGAAGATGAATCAGCGCTGGCGCCCTGCCCAGCGCGGGTCTGGCTCGGCCTTACCTCAGGCTGTGCTGGACGACCTACTGGCCAGGGAGATATCCGAGGGAGACTATGACCTCTTACTGCAGCTGGACAGGTGAGCACTAATGGCCGGCTGCTGCGTCTACAGTTAGTAGCACCTGTCGCCTAGTCCTGTCGGTCTCTGAAGAATGAAGTATTTGGATGTTTGAAACAAACTGCCGTTAACTGAATTATTTGAAACTTGCCAAGTGCATTTTAAACAAGTGTTAGTTGCAGTTTCCTTCTGCACTGGACAAAAGTTATACATAGAGTGCTTGTAAAAATTGCATACAGCAATTGATGTTAAAGACTACAGATCGTTAGTAGTGGGTGCCTGCTGTGTCAGTATCGGTGACAGGTGTTCTTGCTGGTTATTAACCAAGGAAAGTTGAGAAATTGTTCGTATGGTGTAATCACCACTTTTACCATAGAATAGCCATGACTTGATCCTTTATGATTATTCTTTGGTCAAGTTTCTTCTTTCAGTGAACACTAATCTTGACAGTTTTCAGTCCTTCACCTGATTGAGGATGGCTAAGTTGAACATAACTGGTTTGGAGAAAAACTTTTGTCTCTTTAAAAGTGACAGAGTACAATCAACTCACCTCAGCTTTGTTAGAAACCCTTAGCATTTTACAATAGAGTAAAATCTTTATTCATTGGGTTGGCAAACAGGTCAATCTGCTAAGTCTTCCCCAAGCCTTTGCCTCTGTGTATGCACACCCAATTCTCTAATTCTATACATGCACATAGTATTAGCTGATATAGCTTGCCTTTGTCAAAAAGTTGCAATTTTGGCTAAAAATAATACATGTACTGGTGGCAAGCATGTGGAAGTGGTTTTTCAACTCTGCAATCAAATCTTAACATTTGGGCATGTGCAGTTCTGACTCCCCTATTCTGATCTCAAGGGAGTTGGTCAAAAACATTGGGAGCGATTTTTGGATCAAGATTTGAAAGTTTGGTTTCTTGTTGCCTGTGTCAGCCAAACGGCCAACCAGCCCAGCAACATCCCGGAGAAGGTGATCAAGGGTTTCCCCACAGAGACGGTGCGGCAGGGCAGCGTGCTGCTCCACCCCGGGGTGCAGTGCAGGGTGTGTCTGCGGGGCTACAGCGTAGGGCAGGTGCTGAGACGCCTACCATGTAGGCACAAGGTGAGGCCCCTGAACTCTACAGTGGTGCCAAGCCAGATTCAACTTCATTGGGGTGCTAAGCAAATAGACAAACATTGGCTTGGCAAATTTACCAGATGAGCAAAAGCCAGCAGTAAATCACCCAAAATAAATATAAAAACCCATGCCATTTCAGCTGGTAACCTACGTTTGCTTTACAGCAAATACTTTCTTTGTTAAGCAAACATCTGTGCTTACCTTCATGGAATTGGCTCATTGTGATCAATGCATCAACAGGAGATGGCACTGACCAACTATTACTGAGCACGCCGGTGTTAGGGACGCTTCATGTGTATGTTTTGTGCATGCGGGTACGTGAAATATGGACATTTAATATTTGTCGGGATAGTCACAAATCTACCGTACCTGTGCATCGGCATTTACCTTGCATGTACCTCAACATCTACCAATGAAAGCTCACTTGCCCATGCACTGTGGGTAAGGCAGGATTTCAGCTTCCACGTAAGCAAGTATATAAATGTATCTAGAATGCATGAGCTGATTTAATTGGTCAAGTTTTGACATGGGCACAAAAGCCTCTTTAAAAGTGTACAAAGATACATGTATTTTGTGACAGAATCGCATAGCTTTTGATGGCTAGACTGATCCTGATGTCCACAAGGGCGTTTTCACTCTTGGAATCCTGACATCGTGCTCATTTATGAGCATTCTTGATGCTCTTGCTGAAACGTTCATTGTCCTGTTTTGTCTCAAGTTCCACACCTCCTGCATCGATCCCTGGCTCCTCCACCAGCACCCGACTTGCCCCGTGGATGGCAGTCTCGTCTGGAGCCCGGGCAATGATGAGCCATCCACCTTGGCCAATCAGAATCAGCAGAGCAAACAGCCGGCCAATGGGAGTGTAGGCACTGAGGAAGCTTTGGACATTCCCGGGATTGGGGTGACATCCGTGAGGCTTGGAAGGTAGGTTAGCAGTGTTGCTAAACTTTGCTCGTTTCCATTGCCAAATAATTAAAACCTATCACAGAAAAGTCTAGATCAACACCTGTTATTTTTTAATGGAGTGGTGTTTTTTTTTACAAACCCTTTCTTAGATCTGGTGATGCCGTTTCTAAGGGGCGTCTTCGAGGCAGGCCCAGAATTGTTGAGAGAGCCCCAAGTGAGGATGTGGAGGGACTGGCTGCAGATTTTGCCCTGACGGGGCTGGGGATCGCATCACATGGCCGACCCCAGAGGTCAGACGTCACAGGTCATTTTTCACACTGAGTCTGACCAAACTGCCAAGTTGATAACTACATATACGTGTAGTTGGTATACGTGTAGTTGGATACCCTCGGATCCCTGATTTTCAGTGTGGTTTAATATCACTTCACAGCTTAGTTATCATCTGCCTCAAAAGCTGATTGGGTTTTTTGTCACTGGGGGAATGAGACATCCACAGACAAAATGTATTTGACCGAAAAAAGGGCCCACATGAAATGGTCACACAGGCTACATGTGCTTCTGAATGCATGAAGAATTTTTTTGAGCAGACACAAATCGAAATTCTGGAAGTATGAAAGATCAGACACCGGAGTGCGGGAATGGCATTCTTAAGGGCAAAACTTTGGATAATATAATCGTAATTTAACACTTTATTTTAACGGCTAGAGATCAGCCAAATTCGAGAGAGATGACAAGGCTACAGCCGAGAAGAAATGGCAGTCCAAGAGCATACGTGGACTTTGACATTGGAGGAGATGGGGTGACAGACCCGGCAATCAATATGGACGCCATTAATGCAATTGCGAGTGCCAACAATGACAGCGGGTTGTCCCAGGACCTGCCCTTCGAGAAGCAATCTGGTGAGTTGCGGCAAGGGCATGTGAATGGTCAGCCAGCTCAACCAGAGAATTGGGCGTACAATTCTTCCTCGAGGTCCGTTCACCATTCGCAGATTGAGCAAGACACTGCCGGTGGAAATAGCCAGGTGCCAGTTCCACCACGACTTGAAACCCTGATTCTCCCGGGTGCTACCACGTCAACAAAGAAAACCAGACAGCAACCCCTACGGGGTGCAGCCTCGACCGGGAGACCACCCCTCCCCACCCAGCCCCTGGTGGACCTTTCCACTGCTCCATCCATTCCCCTCCGGAGGGAGAGTGCCATGGCCCCCATAGGAAACAGCCGACAGCAGAGTACCAGTGCACCAAGCCCGGGCCAGCGGACTGTTCCATTGGAGGCGGAGGGGTCACCAGGCCGCAGACCTCCATTGCCAACAGGTGAGCAAAATGATTGCCAGCTATTTGTGACAAATATTGTGGTGGAGTTCATCAAAAGCAGGCCCAAGAGTATCGTTTAGCCGCTTGAATAACTGATTTGTGTACCCATTCCTATAATTTAGAACCTGTCTTTGACTTCAACAGTCAGGTGTTCAGGCTATTTCAAAATGCATCATTGGTATACATGTACATATCATTTTGTCAAGTTCCCTGACTTGCAAATACTTTCTCCCACCTCTTTGTAATGTTGCTCAGGGGGCTCCCCCGGATCAGTCAGAGACCGTGGACGGCAGCCAGTCAGGAATGTCCGGTCAACGCCTCCTAGGAGAGCCCGAAGCATCAGTGCGGAGCGCAGCAGATCGCGGGAGAGGCTCCTCCCACCAAACGTCGACAAACAACAGGTGACTTCAGCAAAAGACAAGAAGAACCCAAGAAAAAAATGTCCCTTTGTCCAAACATCTAGCACGGATAAGGAGAATTTTACTTTCAGAGAAGGCACTTTCGTAGTTATTATACCATCGTTCGTTCAGAAATGAACTCAGAAAATCTCTTCTGCTTGCAGGTTTTGGAGGACCTCTTCCTGGGGTTGTCACCTGGTGGCCAGCGCGTTCCCTTGGCCAACAGTTCTGGGCAAGTCAAAGGCCACAGGTCATCGCCACTGAGGTCAAGGGTAGGCCAGTTCCACGGTGGAGCTCAGGTTAAGAGAGACGAGCAGCTCAGTGAGGGAATTTCAGGCAGTGGACTGAGCTCGCAAGTGCAGTAATATTGGCCATTATGAGGCCATCTTGGTCTGGTGCCCTGTGACGAGTGTGATGAATTCAATGGAGAAGTGACAGACCGGAATGGGGCCAGCCTGTGTGGGTAGTAAGTATAGAAAGTTTCTGCGATGCAGAAAGTGTACATGTACAATGTACTTTGCTTCCAAGGAATTTGTGATAATCTTCAGGTCCCCAAGATTGGGTCATAGGTTAACAAAAATTAAGAGTCAACCTTGGTGGCCATAGATGTAATGTCTCTTGATGTGGTAATTTAGGGATGACTCAGTTTAATGAGTGTAATTTGATGTAGACTGGAGTTATGCAATGCACATTCTGTTTTGTGCACAAAGAATTCATCAAGGAGTATTATACAAGTATTTCTTCCAATTTCTTCCTTGTGTTTTTGAAATATTGGTTCGAAGAGAAATAAAATTACACAATTTACATGTATATAACTGTTAAATGCCAAGCTGGTGATTTCTGGATGTTTTGCTCTCTGCATTTCAACACAATTATTAAACCACACAATAATACAAATTTGCAAGTTTTCAAGTACAGCTTGTCAACTGTTTATTAGAGACTATCCATACACCCTAACTTGTCCTTTCACACATTAAATACAATTTTAGGGTTGTCCGTTTTATTTTTAACATACGATAAAAGTTTATGATTGATGGCGATTTCATGTGAAACACATAAAATGGAAGTACATGTAGTACCCTGTCCCACTGTGCACAGGAGCAGTATGACTTCATCATCACCATGATCAGAGCCAGACTACACGTAGGCCACAACTGCATGTACATGTATATACTTACTTCCAACTTGTCTGTGCACTTCAGTTTTTCTGCACTGTGGCAAAAAATTACTGAAAATTCTCCTTGCATCTCGTAACTTTGTTGGATCTCACACCTAAAGTTTCCTGTACTCTGAACAGTACGTGTAATCACAAAATACAGTACTAACGCAACACAAAAATGACAGTTTCCAAAACAAAAACTGGAACTTTACAACACCAAACAAAAAAGTAAAGAAAAGTTATATCAGCCAGGGAAACAAAACAATAGGGATTAGGCTCCGCAGTGTTATGATGGGCTTCAGTTTAATCGAAATATTAATGAAAGGTCACGTAATTTGCACAGCAATAAAAATCTTATTCCTTGCACAGAAGAACAATTTTTTATGATTCCCAAAGAAAGAAAAAATATGCCCCCCTTTTCATTCTAACACTTTCGACTGCTGATTCCTAATGATTTTCTGCATTTTCTTTGGCCACCTTAGAACCAAGTTGTTTCAGAACAACTGGTATGGCCGATTGCATTTTCAATCCTAGCTGATGATCTCCCTAGACTAGTCAGCAATTAATGACCAGCCTGTCAGGGTGATTACATCGTAGTTTGGTTCCCTGACCACAAGATTCTATTTAAAAGAAACATGGGGTCTGACAGCAGCCAGTGTCAAATGACCCAAGACGGGACCTTTCAGAGAGTCATAAATTCCATGGATTTTTCAAAACACATTTGCATTAATTTTGGGAAACATTACTTATTGTTCATGAATATCTGGCACGTATGTATACAAAGTGCTTTTCTTTTCAGCTTTCAGAAGTTCTTGATATTTATGTTTATCGACTGATGCTTACAAAGCTTTAATCAGCAAACTTTTAAAACAAACAGACATGCAGGCTTGCATCTAAAAATAGCTGCGCTTCCCCCCAGACGTCCATGTTGTATTTTATTGGTCATGCCTGCCTGACCAACAATTCACAGACACCAAGGAAATGTCAAGTAGGTGAACCAGACTACAGAGCATAACTGGTTGGAAATCCTGTGCTACCCGTCTGGTGTTCCAGATTACAGAATTGTGGTGACATCCTTTCACCCATTTCGGTACAGGTGAAACCTGACAAATGTTTGTGCCTCGACCATGATTCATTCCAAGATTATATCCAATGGAAACCGTACAACAGACTTTCCCCAAAAGTGCAGACATTGTGACCAGGCCACGACAGCTGACTACAGCAGTTACGTTTCAACTCACTTGCTCAGAACCTGTATACATGTACATGTACTTTGCATTAAAAAAACCCCAGTTTGGCAATCTCTTTATCTTTCACCAGCCCAATGAGGGTTTTACCGGGCCCAATATTATTTCATTCAAGACTGACTCCTCAATACCATTAGCATGGAGTGTTATGATACGTGTACTCGTATCTGACTTTCATGTACTTGACTACAACTTCAATACTGTAGCACTCACACTCATGGGAGTGAACGTGATGAGTCTGCTTGGAAGTTGGGCCAGGAAGGGTGTGAATTTACCCCAAGTCATCACCCCCAAATTTTAAAATGTAAAAAAAAACTGTAGGGAACAGGCCAACTTAATGGCTGACATTTTTGGGGGGTTTTTGTTTTTCAAATGCAGAGATTTTACTAGTCCTTGTTGCCATGACAACGGGAAGCGTTTCTAGTAGAGCGTTTCCGCATTGCTGTTCCGTGGCTTCTTAATCTTCTCTTTGTTTTTCATGATGAGATCGTAGAGAGACAGCTGTGCAATGAGAAATGAAGGATAATTTACGATTCAAGCATCGGCCTTTTCATGAACACACTAGGGGGCCCTTAATGTAAAGATCACACTTACAAAAGTGAATGGTCAGTTAGAGCAGGACTTACATATGTGTTCCTGAGTTCGGCACATGTAAGCCTCAGATTGAGGAACTCCTTTTCATCAATCTCAAACACGCTCCGCCTGTAGTCCTCCTAAAAACACAATAAAAATGTTGCCTTGCCGTTATCCAATGAATAACATAGACCACATAACCCCAGACTGGGTGGTTTTGTAAGTTATGAGAAGAACCTGTGAAATGACCACAGCTGCAGAAGCATTCTCAAAAGTACAATACAAATTATCTACCCAGGGATATCTGCTGTTTTATGCAATGGGCAGACTGTTGTGATGTTGCCTTATTTCAAACCTCATTCTCTCATCTTAAGACTTGAAGCGATGAAGTGTTCAAGGTGTTAGCACAGCCAACTGGAAAAAAGTGCTAAAATTTCTTTTTATTTTTCATTACACCTCTTATGAACAAATGATGCATCTATCCCAATAATTCTAAAAAATGGGCCTTTTTCTGGAAAATGTAAAAAAGAGATCAAACTGGAAAACTGCATCAATATTCTGTCTCACCAAGACATGTATATTAAGTTTCTTCATTTTTGCTTTAATGAGGAAATGTTTTTTTCAGTGGCTGAAGGTCCCCTCATTTCATCTTGTGGTTGACTGTATGTTTGCATACTTTGAATTTGCCTGGCACAATTCAGCACATGAATGCTCCCCCAGACAGGATTGCCACAAAATAAGAGAAAATGTAGACTGTGGGATAAAAATTAGGGCTGTGCACAGGTGCATTTGCAATTAAGGAGAGAACTTACGACGTGTGGATACTTGGCCACTTTACTGATCAGCTTCGCCCGAGTGATAAAGTACCGGGAGATCTGGTCCAGATAGGCCCCCGTCTCACTCTCCACTTGCCTCAGCTCTGCTAACGTGTCCTCCTAGAGGGGCAAACAAATTGCAGGGCAGGACGACAGCATGGTCAGTGAACAGATCTACTCAAAATAACTATCGGCTCTCAGTTCTGTGCCTGGAACCCCAGAAAACAGTGCAACATGGAAATGAAATGGGCTGCTTGCATCGCTAACCCCTGGTATGAAAGAGACATGGCTTACAAGATTGCTCTTGTACAACCACTGCCCATGCTCACAGCCAAAACATTCGTACACATTAAAATAAAAATTAGGCATATGAATACATACAGCAGCACAGGCACTCAGGTTGCTATCAACATGTGTTTAAGCCTTCGTGAGACCAATACTTTCTAGGGCTACACAGTCCAGCCAATTTTAAGGAAATTTGAAGAGTTCAGGTTTTGCAATGCTCTACCCAGTTTGGAATGTATGTAAAGTATTTCAAATGTAGCCTTTGTAAATTGAAGTCAAAACTTAACACACTGTTGCTGCGATTACTAAGACCATTTAATTATCAGGATTCTTCTGCTCAAATCGTGAATGCGACATTTCCTCGCTGAAAATACTGAGAAAACTTTGCTAACTGGCCTACCATCATAAATCAAACAATATATATTACAAAAGAAAAGAATATCGACAACAGCAAAATGTCAAAAAATCTGGCAAATTTCGGTAATGAAATGACTCTTAACCACTTCCTGCCAGGGAGCCAGCTTTCGGGGCACATAGGCTTTATATCAGAAACTGGGGAGCCAGAAACCAGACAAAAGAGCTAGGCCTTATAACAAAAGACTGTACTCAAAACAAAAGACCAAGCTGCTGGGAATTGCTAACATTTTTTGGGTGTTAATAGAGAAGGAAATCCGTCATTGTTTTGAAAGATTATACCACTGTTTATGGCATTCAATGCGAGCAGATTACCACCGGGGACAAAAGTGCTCCCATGATGAGCAATACCGCTGCACACTAATCTCGCCCCTATTGATAAGACGACAGCTGCTCACTGTGCCATTCGGGAACAAAAGAAACTTATTTAACACCACACAATCTGGGCTCTTTTTACCAGGCAGCAGGACTGGCTGAAATACTTGGGCATCAATAGAGGGATTTCACATTAGCGCCGTCTGCGCATATCTGCATCGAAACCGAGGCTCTCTGTGTTGAACTTCGCCGCGCGCGCCCGTGTGATGCCACCTCAGTTTAAACCACACCCACTGCACAAGATACACGACCATCGCTGGTACGTTAGTTCGCGGTCAATTTTCGTTATTTTTTCTTTTGATTTTACGTGTCGAGTCATCCTGAAAGACTCTTCCACAAAAATGTGCAGCCTAAAAAGTCTGAATTTAACATACCTTCATGTATTTTGTGTCTTGACTCCTTACTTTCAATGGTCTGATTGTATTAAGAATTGAAGCTGACACATACAGCCTCGTTTTCAAACACGGAAATGCGCAGATCGATGCTAAAAGCATTGTATTGGGATCCATCTATAGATGTTGTCTGGTAGATTAGAGTAGCCACCAGACAGTCATTTGTGTTGGTGTAAACAACCCATAAATGAAGTTATGATTTTTTGAAGAATTTTGAAAATGGAAAATCTTGAAAATCTCCCAGTTTTACGTCATGCAACTTCAAATTACTCTCGGCAGGAAATGGTTAATATTGATATTCCTTCCTGCGATGACATCACACTTTTGTTCATGACTATTGAAATTTGTACTTAACACCAAAATGAATGCTCCAAGGTACCGGTACCCTTTAAATGAAAGAACCAAAATTTGAAATGACTGTTCATGGACAGAAATCTACATTTGAAGGATTTCATTTTCAGAGTTGCATTAGCTGTATCCTGTCTTGTGCTGGGGTTACTCCACATACATTACATGTACATTTATTGCATGAGTTGCACAAGAAGTCATTCAGCATTTCAAGAGAGTTATGCAATTTTATACATACGTGTAATTCAACTGTCCACCAATACTGTATTCGAGTCCATCACAAGTCCCTGTAAGTCATTTTGTCTCAAGCCAATTCACAAGCTACATGTATTCAAATGAGCTGTGACAAAAGCATTCTTCTGTCATTGTTTACCCTGTTACTTATGACAGGCCTTGTGAAGGGACTTGTGACTGGACTTGTGAAAGGACTTGTGATGGGCTTGAATACAACACTGCTGTCCACAGGAAAGCCATGAATGCAACTCACCTGGATGGAGACGCCAAAGTTGTTACCGTCTTCGATTCGGGGGATGAGGAGCTGGATCCACATTTTCAGTGTGTTGATGTGGTCAATCATGAGACACACCCGGGGCTTGAGGATGTTGATGATGTCCACCAGGTGCTTGTTGCACGGCGCCAGTCCGTCGGGCAGCGCCAACACCCGGGACCCTGGGGGTATTGAACAATCACAGGAGGGGAGTTTTAAGCAAGTCAAATTGGCGCGGTGGTTCTTTCCTCACCTTTTGCCTCTGTGACTCGGGTTTCAGTTTGAAACCAGGTCCATGTGGAAGGTTTTATCCAGAATATTCCTCTGGGTTCTTCCACCCACCCCTAAAACTGTGACTGCTTCTCACTGCTCTTGACAGCTTTCTTCAGGGTTGCAAATTACAGTGCCCAAAACATTACCAAGGAATCCCTGGTTTCATCACCAGAAATGTTTATTTTTTAATTAATAATAAAAATGCCTCCGATGGGATGTTCCATCTGGTGCATCAGACGCCTATCCAGATCAAGATACATGAATACAGATCCCCTGAGTGATATACATGAACTGTTACTACCCCTGCTCATCATGCCCATGGAGCATTTCTCAGAATCTCAGCTACACAAAGATTGTACAGCTCTGTGCTGGTATTTCCAGACAAGCAGCTTCATTTTTATGCACTCACAAACATTTCACACCCTCTGAGACATACCTTTGGGGGTACCACACGTGCCACACTTCCACTGCCATGCCTAATTTGGACAACTGATTACAAAGATGGACATCAAAGATGTACAAACCTTGTACTGATTTCATGTCTAGTTCCCCGTCTTCTTCTACTTTCCTCTTTTTTCTCTCTGGCATCTGTAAGGCGAACGAAAAGATTAGGAGCATCAAATTTACAAATTCGTTTTACAACAGCTGCTATAGGTGACTTCAAGAACCATTCTGTCATTTGAATGCACCTAGGTTGGTCCAAAAGGGATCCCCTTGTTCCAATTTGTAAAGCCATCTTTTCTACGATGAAACAATTTACAAAGACTAGAATGTTAAAATTCTTGTGGGTTTCCCCATTCAAATGTTCAACAGCAAAATAAAAACTACTGAAATCCAACAATGTTTTTGAGGGCAAAACTTCTGTTAAGTGTGGGACATAGCGTGCATGAATTTTGGACTTGCCCATAAAAGTTCAAGGCACCACTTCATAATCCCTACTTTGGATCTTATGGTAAAAACATAACATATATGGCAAAACATGAACTTTTCCTCATCAAAATGCTTGTACCACACCCGAGATCAATTGACTACTGGCACATACATGTGCAATCAGAACCCTGAGCAATGGGGGAAGACTTTGGTACCAGGAAGGCTTTCATGAAAACTGAAATGACAAATTGTCCAATCAGATCCTAGATTCAACAAAACCAAAAAGACAAATTGCATCTCATAGACCCTTGAATAGCCAAGCTAAAGAAACAGATCAGCGTTTCAGAGTGGGTTTGCGGGTCTTACGTCACTATTGATGACAACCAGTGGCTCTGGTACAGGGATGTTCAGTTTGCTGTGGACCTCCGGCATTCTACTTCTGGACAGCATTTCGGACTGCAAACAACAATGGAATAAAACTAATTAAGGGTATTAACCACTGCACGCTGGAGACCATTAACCCTTACCCTCTTGAATTCTCCCAAATCCTCTGCGTGGTTATGGAAGATAAAGGAAGAATGGCTAAAAAGGGTGGCTGACTGCAAAAGATGTCAAAGTTGTAAATACTTTACATGTGTGAAATTCTCCATAGGGCTCCAGGAGACCATTTGCACTGACTCAACACAATAACAGGAATTGCCGGGAAGACTTTGAAGGATTGAGGCAGTGGAAACCCCTCAAAGTAGCCTATTTAAGAAATAGTGGAGGATTTTGAAGGAATGAAGTAAAATGCAAATTTTTTACACAGGTACTGGTGATTGGAGGATTTTGAAGGATTGCAGATGGTGCCTAGCATCTGTTACACATTTTTATGATCTCGATGGGAAGCAATGATGGCGTATCGCTGGATTCGTTTGACGTACCTGGTGCAGCTCATTCAGCTCAACAATCTTCTGCGGGAAAACGGTGTGAACCAGACTCTCAGCCTGAACACAAAGATAAAGGGCCAATTAATGTGAAAACTCGCTCAACACTTTTGCAACAGTTATCGGAAATGACCGATAATCTGACAAAGATTTACAAATATCTGACTTGGGAAACACATCTCACCTCCTCAAGAAGTCTATTCTTGAAATCTTCAACCTGTGCATGGTGACAGAAAGGGGAATCAAACATAAATGTACTGTGAAACCTTTCATAACTGAAGACCATTGGCGTGATTTCTTTGAAAACATTTGCACAATACCCTGTACATGTGGGTGTGTAAATCCAAGCAAATACGCTGAATTCTTGTGTTTTTGATTCTGAAAACGTTGCTGCTGAACTGGTCTAGATATTCTTTTGCTTTGGTACATGTTGCTGTTTTGCACGCCAACGACAATGCATGATTACACATCAACCCCAACAATGGCGTGTATGCAGAGCGCGCAGGACTCTGATGCATCACTTGTACAAGTTCGGGCAACAGCTATTTCTTAACCACTGAACGATTTTACTTGGTGTCATATATGCAAAAAGTACACACACAAATGCCAGGCAAAATTCACTAATGTTGAAATGACAACGACATGTACATGTGAAACAGTCTTTGAGCTTCCGTCTGTCAAAGCTCCGCTGCACAGCGCATGCAGATGTACCCAGACAAAAGGGTATTTTTACAGAGTACCTGTGTATGCACTTTTTCTTGTGTGGAAAGGTGCCCTGCTAAATGTACAGTGTGCTTTATACTTGTACAAGCGAGTCTGTACATACTGTACATGTACGTAACGATACAAAATCATTGTACACCACACAGCTGTTTACTTTTTACCACTTTTTATAAGCTTTATGTAAACAAATCAAAGGTAAATTTGCTGACTGCGATTCTTGACCGTGAGAAACGGGCACTTTAATTTCAAGAAAAAAGTACCTGTCCATCGGGCACTTTGTCCCAGGAAATCAGACAACCATTAATGTCAAGACCTGGACGGTACCACAATTTGAACTTGTGCCACTTGTGTCCTGACTGGGCCAGCACTGTGCACTAACGCTGCACAGCCATGCCTTTACTTGATCATGAAAGGTGAATTCAATAATGATATCGTATTGGTTGAATGGCAGCTGCATGACAAAATAATAATGTGGGACCAGTTCACAGCAAATGTAATGTACACTTTGCTGTGAAAACGACTGTAATGCAACAAAATGATATCTACCAGTGCCACCTCACATGGTGTTATGGAAGCTATTCAAAATTGGACCATCACGCCTACCAGCAGGTCACACTCATCAAATACGAGTGGAAAGCATTCCATATATGGAAGCCTTTTGGACACCCTGTCATGCCTGTGCAAAAACCCTACCAAAAATGAAACTGGTCTGAAAAATTTTAAGATTTTCAAGTGAACAGGCCTAGCCATGCCTGGGCCTACTCAATATTTTAACAACTACATTTGACTTTTTAGGATATTTTGTTGCTTGCAAGTTCCAGATGGCTAATAGTAGGCTTAATACTTTTACAATGTTTTATAGGTCCCTGCAGGAATAAATTAGCAGCATCCATCAATAATGAAATGGTTTCCCACCAAGTTTTCCCCTCTTTCATTTCTTGTTTTTTACATGATGCATGACGTTTAACCTGATTTCCCAAATCTCCTTCATTGTAAAATACCCATTAAATTAAATTAGCACAATAGCAGGTTTTCCTTACAAAAATGCTTTCGTATTTACGACACTCAAAATGTTGTGGTCATCATCATTCTCATTGTTAGTGTGATCATGGAGGTGATCCAATGCAATATGCAACTTCATCTTGCTAGCACCAACAGTAACAAGCATGACTAGGTCTAGTAGAAGGCCCTAGCAAGCTAGGCCTACATCCTGCAAATTTTTTTGTAATGTACATGTATGTAGAATGCCTAGTGAGTCATGTGAGTAGAAGTTAGAACTTCTGGTTCCAAGTTTTCATTTCATCCACAATGATCCAATTCAAACCCACCTTTCCTAAATCTGTGTCAGACATGTCTTACGAGATGGTAATGGTAATAACCGATGGAAGAGTGACTGTTTCTTCCCAATTTAAAATAAAAGACTGGCAAAAATCAGAGTCACGTTTGCAAATTGCTAGCATGTGTGGTTTCAGTCTAAAACCCTGTTTGTTGAACTGGGAGTCGACCAAGGTTTCTCTTCAGGAACCAGACTAAAGTGTTTGGAAATGCAAAACCCGCGAATAACTACCTACCAGTAGAGGGCGTTTGTCGAATCAATACGCTGTAAAAATATCCTGACGGCCAAACCCGGCCGCAAGTTGAGTAGCTGAAAAAAAAATGGTATTGAACTGTTTCCTGAAATTTTAACTTCTAGGTCTCAAAATTACTCACAGTTTGCCATTCATCCAGTGAATTGCCATGATAAAGTTAGGAAATTTCTGAAGAGTCGCAAATGCGTCAGCCCAGTCGCCAGCTTCAGGCATCGGAGGCCACGTAGGGGGCCATGTACATGTACATGTAACATATTAACATATTATTCATGCTTATGTTTTTACTGCTTTTATGGGGGTCCAGCTTCTTGCCAAGGGTCCGCCCCCCCCCCTTTGCGACGGGGCCGCCATGCGTGGATGCCATGCCATGAATTTTCATTTAGGCCTACCAGAAAGCCTGAATTTAGCCGCCGGACACAGGTTAAGTTCAATACCAGGATTTTGAACATCTCTCTTATCAGTAACTTTATTGAAAATGACAGATTTTGTTACTCATAGGTGCAAAATCACAATGCTGAATAATTACTTTCGCTTGACTGAACATCATATATTGTGTAGAAGTCCACAATGTTCATGATTGTTTGATGATGTAATACATAATGTATAACTTCACATTATAGATAATTATGGATCATGAACCAGTTACTTTTGTTTACGTAAGCTGCATGCTCTCTTGGTAAGTGGCATCTTTCCTCCTTCCTCGTTTAAATGGTTGGGCACGATCTAATCACCTTATTTTTTTTCCAATTCCATTGTGGGTCCTTTAATTTTCGAAGGTTTCGAAGACGTCAGAAGTATAGATACTCTTTTAAAAGGGATACAGTCGATCATTTCAACCCGCAGATTTTCGACGTGGGCAAGACTAGCTTATTAACCTGACAAGTCACAGTAGGCCTACACCATACGAACATTTCTTCCACCTTTTTTAATCTATCCATGGTGCCGTTGAGCCTCTTAAAGCTATAGTTCAGTTGCTGAGATGGGTATTTGGATATGTTCAAGTGCCTGCTTGTTACCCCAACCGATAAGGGGGCGTCCATAAAGTACGTGCGCATGAAGGGGGAGGTGGTTGGTGTTGTTGCGTACACCATGCTTAAAGGGGGAGGGTTCAAGCCAGTGCGTACCGCACACAAACCGAGAACTTGCCTGTAATGAATCCTCTTTATATCAACACACTTTCTCATAAAAATAAATACCAGAATCAGCTTTTTAACGTCGAAAACCACTCAAACACATGCCTCTGCCGTCCACCCACACCTCCCGTGCCAACACTCCTTGATTTATAGTAAACCACAACATCACTCATCATCAGTGACACAAAAAAGACCAGCAGCGTCTTTTGGAATGCGTATGCGTACAGGGGGAGGGGGGGTCTGAAAAGTCGCCAATTCGTGCGTACGTATACTTTATGGACAGGCCCTAAGATCCATTTTACATCATATATTCAGTCAAGTAAAATGATACAAGAAATCCACTCAAACAGACGGTGAAGTGATACAAGTCTCACAAGATTGCCTTGGCAGCGTAAAAACGAGAAGTTCCCCTGCATTTTCAGTCAAATTGGCGTCTGGCATGGTGGTCTCCCATTCGTATGTGGGCGCTGCATGATAGGTACGGCGCCACCAATGACTTCTACATACAACAGCGCACACACAGTTGCTGTCAGTTCTGTGACCACACCCGCAACGCTCTGACGTCATTACACTGGTAATGCCTGCATATCGACTTAAGCCACCAGCACCCATTTTACCGTGCCGAAGACAAAAGTATCGTTTTGGCGCGCTTGTCATTGTAACTATTAAGGGAACGAACGAATTCATTCAACAATGGTGAGCAAGCCTCTGTACCACCTTGTATTCGGCACGTTTAGATGGCCGCCAGTGGCTTCAATTATCTTCGGATACTAGTTAGGGCATTATGGGTTCAAATTGCTTTAATAATAATCCATGCCGCTATGCTGGTCTCCCCCTTGTATTGGTGCAGTTTCAGAGAGTAACCACTGGACCCAGTGTAAGAGATCTAAGAAATGTATTCCATAGGCCTACGTTGGGACAATCAGAACCTGATTGTGCACATTTACAGTTTTAAAACAAGAACGCAGACAACCGTCATTATTATATAAGATGAAGTTCTACTCGGCCTCTGAAAAATGTTTGTGCACTAAAGGTGGCGAGACAGCTAGCTCCTGCGGCGCCAAATATGCTCTGCGTGCGTGGAAAATGTGGAGACTGTCTTTAGGGGGTCAGGGATTTGGGTCCTTTTTCTCTCTCTGTGTGTGTTCTTTTATAAAGGCGGGCGATACCTTTCGTCGATTTCTGGTAACTGCGTTTTCCCCCAACGGGAACGGCTGTCGTGCGGCTGTTACGTTGATCGCCTGTCTGCCCTTATGTTGCAACAATCACTTGATACTTGGTCATTACCAACAAATTGAGTATTGGCTGATATTACCCCTTCATTCAAGAAAGGTTCTCCATCAAACTCAGCAAACTATGATGGGCCTATCTCCTTGACATCAACTTGTTGAAGTCACTGGAGCACATTGAAGACAGTCATCTCATGGAACATCTTGAACATTGTTCAATTCTTGTTGAAAATCACACGTTTGCCGCAAGGGCAGATTATGTAAAAGTCAGATTATTTTAACTTTATGTGACTTGCTAGAAATCATAACAGCAATGTGACCATCGATTTAGCCGTCTTGGACTTTGCCAAAGCCTTTGATATGTCGTGTCTCCTCAAAATCTCTTGCATTAACTTAGCAATTATGGAGTTAAGGGGGAAATAAATATGGATCTCAGCATTCCTTAGTAGGCAATCGTCTGCAAACAGCCCCATAACACCTCCTGCCTCAACTGCCTTGCAGATGTCATTTAAAACATGAGGAAGACGTTAGGCCCAAGCACTGTTCCCTGGGAGACTCTACTAATTACATAATGCCATGTTGACGAATTACCACCATTACGGGTTGAAAGCAATTACTGAAGTACAGGAGCTTTAACCCCTGGCGCAGCCTGAAAAGCTTTTCTAGAATGATCTGGATAACCTTGAAAAATGGGCTGCCACTTGAGGCATGTGTTTCTACATACACGTAAGCAAGTGCAAAACCATGCGTTTAGCAAGAAAGAAAACTCCTGGTGTGATGTCCTGTACCATGTCTGGTGACGTGGTATCATTCGACATGATTTTAGATGGGAGTAGCAAACGAATCACGTAGCCACCAAAGCATCCAGAGCGCTAAATTTCATTAGGCGTACTTACCACATGTGCTCCAGATCCATCAAAGAGAAGCTCTCTCTGACACTTTTAGGACCACACTTGGAATATAGTATTGCTGCTTCGAATCTATAAAGAATGAACCATATATCAGCTGTTGAGAAGGTTGAACGGAGAGCTGCCAGATTTGTTTGTGGAGACTACTCAAGAAACAGTAGTGTGACAAAAATATGCTGGCAACTTTAAATTGGGACACCCTCCAGTTGAAACGTGTCACACACCAGATTACAACCTTAAAAAATCAGCCATCAAATCATCACAGATACTAGTTACATCTTAATATCTAAAACTAAGGAGTCACGGACGGGCAACAGCAAACAATTTGAAAGAATCCATTTTCATCATCGACATTTGAACACTCTCCACCCCCCTAAAAAATCTACCGAAATACGGTACACTCTTCGTTAGACCGTCATTGATTCACCTTCGTCATCAGTATCCAGTCATAACTACAATGTACATCGCAGTAACCCTCTGAAATCAAATTAGTTTCTACTATTCTGAAGGACTCGTTGCTAATCTCCCTAGTGGAGAACAGCAGGAATTTCTACCAAGTATCAAGCCCTCTGTGTTGGCGTTTCTGCGAGTTCGAGTGGTTAGTGATTGAAAACAGGGGTTGTGTTACTGCATGTGTTTCATGCTGCCGTAAGGAATTGAATTCAGAAATAGTGTGTGACTTTGGAAAAATGATGTTTATACATCGTTCTTAGCCGACCCGCGTCAGTGTTTGCAGGTTGCCATATAATTTCTATGCGTGGAGCACAATGCATACTTGAAGGGCTATAAGCAAGTGACCGTCTTGGTCTCAACTAATCAAGAGGCCGCATCTAAGAATTTTACACAATGCATATACCGTTACAACAGTTTAACAGTGTTACTCGACTCACTTTCATATTTATTTTTGTGTGCCCACGTGCCTCATTGGAAGAGTGCACGTTTCATGCCACGATTGCATGAAATCAAGCAACAGCCGTCAACTGAGTGCTATTCAGAAAGCTTTTTCTTATTCCAGGGCACCACGCCCATTCGCAAAAGTTAAACACAGTAGACAGATTGCTTGTGCCCGGTATATCACGTGACTTATAGCGGGCGTCATGGTTACGGTTTAATTAAAACAATTCAGTAGAAAATTGTTAAATGCTTTACTGTCTTTATTGTACATTTTGGAAAGAGGTTTGGTCGGACCGCATGTTTTGAGTTCTCACGGTTCTCACGTAGTTATGCCTTTTTCAAAGGGTGATAACAATTTTATCTTGGATTTATGATCTGTCTCTAACGCTCGACTAGATGTTATGTTTGCCTCAGTGTTTGCTTGTGTTTACGCATCGACCAAACTTCCCCATATATCATTTTATTTTAATCTATGTACATATGCATGTATTACACTTTTTTTTACCTTCACAAACCCGACCAATCTCACACCACCACGTAATACGGTTTCTGACGTACGACTGGGAATTCGCCCGAGTGCTTGCTCCTGCTAATGTACCAACCACACTCTATGTGACAGCCGTGAGTCAGAAACAGTGGTTCGTAGCGTAGCCCTCGTCCGAAGTCAAGCTTAGCCAACTTTGGACACACCGGGCTTGCTTTCATGCAGGAGAAATTGTGCAAGTAAAATGTTGAGAAATTGCCTCTTAAACATCATCTGTCTACAAGCAAGAAATGGTGAGACAGATCGTTTGCTAAAATCCTACATACGCTACTGCACTGGTACTCGGTGGGTTTTTTTTGGAAGGCGACGCAATTAATCTCCCTAAACATCAAGACGCGACAATAAAAGCTTAATCCTGAAATGCTTCCATATTGAACTTATCATGAAAGTGCAACGGCACGTTACAACATATCCCTTGTTAACAACGACATACATGAGTCATTCTGTCTCCAAATGGGCTGAATAGCTCAGGAATAATCTGTCTGAACACTTCAGAAAACCAGCCATACGAAAGCGGAGTCGTAACCATTACAAACTCTGACCGAGACACCACTGGTGAGCAGAGCAGCGATGATGTTGGTACCCTTTGCAGTTGTGTACCTTGCTTTTTTATGGAACGCAAAAAAGGCAAAAACTTGGAGGCAACACATCGATCGTTATTCAACATCGATCGATCGTTCCCCTACATCGATCCATCGTTCTTCTGCATCGATCGATCGTTCATCTACATCGATTGTTCGTTCCCTACATCGATCGATCGATCTCTTTTGATCGATGAAGAAAGAGCGATGAAAAAAGATCGATGAAGAAAGAGCGATGAAGAAAGACCGATGAAGCTACATCGATGCCAACGTTACGTAACCTCTTCCAGCACCAAATAACATGTGTTCCCAGCAACCATAGCCCACCAGCACACAAGGCCACCCGTGTTCAGTACCCGTAAGTCTGGTCCCGAGCCAATTGAGTTGTCAGATGGGTGTTTATATCTAGTTTTCTTGTCATGAAACCACTGAGAATATTTTCTATTTCCCCTGGATGGGATGCCAGTTCATTATGGGTCGCTCCCTAGCCACTGTGGGCAAACATATTTACTCCAGGTGGATACGAATTTTATTTTCCACACTGATAACAGCCTGGCGAAACCGGCAGAACCGGCTGAACCAGTGGAACTATTCTGTCATTCATTGACCTACTTATCTAGCTATGCACTTCCATAACACTGATGAACACACCATTCCCTTCTGAATTTAAAATATCTTGATCCCCTATACCCGAAACCTATGCCCCCCACCCCAGGCATAAGGGTCCCCTATACCCGAACCCAAGGTTTCTCGATCAAAAACCTTCACGCAACAACCCACATCCCGTTCCACGCTCCACCACTTCCGGATTACCTTTATATCCGGCTATCCACTCCAGACCGGCACACTCTCCTGAAGACGGCCAGAGCACATTGGCCGAAACGTAGAGATAACACTCACTGGTTCTTTTGAGAACCACACCGCGCCAAAAAGAGATTGATTCCATGGTGTACCCGCACCCATTTTCTAATGAAAAGACATATACAATGTAGGCATAATTGTTCAGGATGGCTATAATCCGTCCTAAGAGATACAATTCTGAATTGCTCTTCAATTATAAAATGAATATTGGCGTTGACCAAGGCGTTGCGCTTATCTAAATCTCAATACAGTCGACACACCTAGGATCAACAGAAAAAATACTAATATTGTTCAATAACTTGTTCATCCAATCTCGCAGTGCTATAATCCGCTAACCCGCGCTCTTAAAAGAACCCACTCTCGATCGAATGATTCGTCATAATTTACTTAAGTACACGCAAGGAGAATACGTGTGAGATACTCTTTAAAACCAAGTAAACACAAGCTGTAAAAAAATTGTAGGTGTAGTCTTTCACAAAACAAAACAAAACCTCGACCCACACTTCATCGTTTTGCATGGTGTTACAATTGTTTTTGATTAAGTTTTTGGTAGAGTCTTTTCCTGAGAATATTCCAGGCCTCGAAAGGTTATACGGTCAGTAAATGTGACGCCACTTCAGTTCAAACTTCGACCACTGCACGTAGAAGTACCAGAACCAGAAGAACCAGAAGTTAACGCGCAACTTGCGTGCTCATCCGACGCAAGCTTTCAGTCAATGGTGCGTGCCCGTATATGACGAAGTCACTTACGAACCGGATGTAAAAAGATGCTTTCAAAATGTACAGGTATAGCCAGTATATATTTCCTTTGCTCTCAACCGTCCGTTAGGCGTGAAGACTAGCCTCCTTTCAAGACTAGCAATAAAACTATTTTCCCTTAGTAAAGTACGTGGTGCATTTCCAGACAGTTGTGTGATCAAAAAGCGATGCGTCATCATTACGATGGAATTGAATAGCACCCTCAATCAAGAGAGCACAAGAAGTAAATGTAAATAATAATGAAGCAAGTTAAAACAATAGGCAGCAAATGTTAAAGCCTGCAATTTTGTAGCGTTAACTTTTCTACAATGAGGTGCTGTTGCCAATTTTGCACGTATATTACTACCGTTGCCCTTGATCTATTTGGCTCTACATGGGTATTCGCCTGACAGGCTTTGACACAAATGGGTTAATGATGCTTCGGCTGGCATCGAACACACTTGCTATTCTAGAACAGCTCCAAATCCGTTTATTGTACTCTATGTACGTGAATATCAATAACAATTAACGTCCATGCATCTCCAACCAATCCCACTCCGCCACATCTATGCCATCTAATCTGTCTCTGACGTGCGTCTTGACGTTTGTCTGAATGTTTGCCTGGGCTTAGTCTTTAATGTACCCACCACACTATTATGGAACGGTTCCCTATCCTTTCATTGTAATACTTGCAAGTGAACGTCAATTATAATTAACCGTCGCAGGCCCCACCAATCCCACACCACTACATTCTGCGTCTTTGACGTGCGTCTTGATGTTCAAGTGCCTCAGTGCTTACTACGGCTAATAGCCTATTATGTTTCGACCACAATATTCTGGAACGGCTCCCAATCCTCTCAATGAACATAAACACGCGTGAACATCAATTATCATTAACCGCAGCAGGCGGACCAATCCCCCAAACATTTGTGTTATACGGTTCTGTCGTACGATCTGACTGGAAACTCTTCTCAGTGCTTGCTCGTACTTTCGCAACGACGACACTTCATACTCTGGAACGATCAGCTCCTTACCTGAGCCCCATTTGTCTGAGATAGGCTGCTTTTTTGCGTGACCCTCGCCCGAGATTAAGCTTAGCCAGCCACGGACTCACTCTCTTCTTGTGGGAAGGCAGCAAATTATGCTCAGACAGTGCCTCTGCAACAACTTTATCCCTTCGCAAGCAGGTAAGGCAGACCCCTTTTCTAAAATCTGAAACGCGTAATTGTATGCTGGCTCTTGGGTTGAAGGGGGGGTGGTCTGAAAGTCGATGAAATTCCCAAACATCAAGACGCAACATAAAAAGTCTTACGCTGAATTATTTTTTCAATCTCGAACTGGTTTATAGAAGTGTAACGGCCCGTTCCATAACCATTGCCGTCAACTGTGATATAAATGAGGCCATCTTCGGTTGAATACTCCGGATAATCTGTCAGACCAGTGAATAAAACCATCTATACGACAGCAGAGTCGTAACCGTTTCAAACTCTGACCTAAACGTTACTGGTGAGTAGAGCAGCTGTGATGTTGGTGCTGTTCGTAGCTGCGTGCCTTGCTTTATGCCCGACCGTGAGCGGAGCAGACAGTGAATGGGTATTATTGGGCCAGTCCCTTTACCGAGCGAACCCTGATCGAATAGGTCAACTGAACTACAAAAGCGCTGTCAGGATTTGCCAGAACCACTTTGCACACATTGCCGTGCCTTCCTCCAAGGCCGAGAATGATTTCATGTGGGACTTATATAAAAAATCGAGTCCAACTACCGGCATGTGGATTGGCTGCTTGCGAAACGACTCTGATGAGTGGGGCTGTGCAGAGGATGGGGGTGCCGGTGTAGATACTCAGTTTCGAAATTGGTCACCAAGCCACGAAAGAGAACACTTTTTGCCAAACCGACTCTGTTCTGTGATTGCTCTACCAGGAATTGCAGATAAGGGTGGTCAGTGGAGGGCAATGGAATGTTACCGCAACAAGTGGGTTGTATGTGAGAAGCCCTTGCGACATTCTGCAGGACTCCCCGATTTGTGCAGTACGGCAGTCGGTGATGGGCAAAGTTGTCTCACCGCTAAGCTTCTCAGCGTCGTGCAATCTAAGCATCTCTCCAAAGTGGCAATTCATGCTGGGGGCTCCCGATATAGTATCACCCCAGACTCAGATCCGTGTAACCAGACTACCGGCTATTTGGTGCTGTCTCGCAATGTCGAAGTGGACGAAATGAAGACTGTGTCTTGGAGTATCGCTATTCAGTATGCCAAGGAGAAGCAAAAAGATGTGTAATGGGACCACCCTAGAATCGCGTCAGAAACAATCATGTCGTAATTAACGAATGTTCACGAAAATGCACTTCGTAAAAACTATTTAGGAAGCAATCACGATCACAGACTATGGTTCCAACTTTGTAAAGTCTGTTTCTTCTTAGCCAACGTTACTGCTTGGCTTGAAGAAGTACGTGCTGTACTTGCGAGTATTATTTATCACTGGATACGAATACAAGTAAGGGTACGAGTAGGGTGCCACTGTAACCGTCAGACTTAAAGCAGAAAACATAAGTGATATCTGAGACGATGTGCTGGAACATTCCAAAGAATATTCGGTGATTTTGCCAGTATTAAAACGCTTTGTGGGGCAGAGGGAAGGAATTTATTGAGTCTGTGAAGGACATATGCTTTGCAGTGTTTATTGATGAAAGTCATTGTGTTTCTGGCTTTACTTATTTGGTTGTCACACTGTTGCATAGGCATTGTGAGCTGGTATCTGGTGTTTTCCCAAAAATATCGGTCAAACGTGATAAAAATCCACACTGGATGATTTAATGGAAAAAACTCTTTAATACTGGTAATTAACCCCTTATTACAAATCATACACGTGGCCTATGCTGTCGGGCAGTGTCCGGGTCCAGGCAAGCATCGGCAAGTACATGTACATGTTCCATACACTCACAATCGAATACCGATACAACTTTCCCCCAGTGCAAGATTGTACCAGACTATTGTGCAACTTCAGTATGGCAGAACAAAAGTAGACTCCACAATGACTGAGGGTATTGTTATCGTCGACCCAAGGGTCGCACCCCTGGCGTTCGTACGCAGGGGGGTACTCATGTATTCATTAATCACTAGTGTCACACATGTGTAAGCCGTAGATTAGCTGTTATTATTTATTAAGTATGGAATTTTTAACATTGGATTGTTTACATGATTCGTATTTTGAACGTGTATTGTAAGGTATATGTTAATAGCTTTGTAAGGGTTTCAATTATGTTAACATCTAGTCAGGCCAATGAATCGGGGTATGATGTGCCATCTTTTGGTCCAGCTCGGGGCGCATATAAGACTTACAGAGAAAATGCCGAACTGAGTAAATCAATGTTAAAAACCAAGCACTGCGTATTACCAATGGAAACTTCATTACCACTGGTTTGTATTTGATAAAAACCAATACGATTGTAACTTTGTAAACATCCCAGTCATCTTTTCTCCCAGCGTCTTACACTTTGGGGGGACGGGTACGTTGTAAGAATACACTCCATATGGAATGTAATAGATATAGCTGAGCTGAGCATGCGCGACCAGATTTCGTTAGAATATATGCTGGTGCACCGAACTCCACACTAGAATTTCTCACATCAGGCCGTCTTTCTTGTTGAACACGTGAAAGGAGACCTCTGATCAGACTTCAGGCTCATACATGTAGTTTACATGCAATAAAAAAAGTACTTCAAAATGAACAACCGCGTTCTGGGTTCACTCATGTCAGCATAAAAACAGTGCACAACCTAATGCTCACAATATAACTTCGAGATGGATGTGGTGCTTTTTGCGCATGGCGTGTTAGTTTCACTTTGTAGACCTAATATAGTGTTAGTATTTATTAACTCATGTGATTTTCATGGTTTCTTGCAAATGACATTCACCGAGGGTTTAGTAATGTCTCTCTGTAGCTGCATACCAGTGGCAGTGTGGCTTTGAGGGACAGATTACACCGAAACGGTGTTGCACTTATGTGCCGAAAAATCAAGCGTGAAACTACAAGTGTACAATATTGTCTCTCATGTATGTACTCTGTAGACAGACATGGTTCTTACAACTACGTGTACATGTACACTTTCATTTTGAGATTGACGCTTAAAACATTTAAACATTGGAAATCACAATTTCAAAATTAGTCATTACTGTAATAAGAATAGTCTGGAATGAGCTTTAATTTAATTGCTTTCAATTACCAAAATGAAAAGTTAACATCGTTTTTAATTAAATATGGTTCACTTTTGAATATCGTTAACTGTTAATTAATCATGTAAGGTCAATTGTTTATTATGTATGTAAACTGTAGACAGACATGAAGTCTAGGTCACCTGACAGTTTTGCGACTCCTTTGCACGCATATGTATGAAAAACGCAGTTTATTAGCATTTGCTCAGAATATTTTCCGTGGGAACGAGAAGTCAAAGAAAAGCACTCCACGATAAAAGAAAAACATAATACAACAAAAGCAGTGATAATGTTGGCGCACTTTGATTATAGCTGCATATGGCTGTAAATGCTAAAGCTTATGTACAGTGTTTAAGTACACGACTCAAAAAGTTAAGGACCACTTTTTCTTAACTTGTAATTTCAGCATGTGCAATGATGCAAGAAATATTATGCAATAACTGGAACCAACCACATGAAATTGATTACATTGTGTTTGAGGTTATTCAGGACAGTTGTATTGGGCTATTTTCAGCGGTAGAATGTCACATACTTCATAGAAAAAAGTATACACAAACTAAAAAATTGGTCCTTACATTTTTGAGTAGTATATTTTGAGATTGTGTGCTTACAATTTACATGTAAAGGCTCTTTTCCTCCATTATTAATCGTCTACCACTCCTTATACTGCAAGGGGTTTTGATCCCTGCCAAGACAAATTAAGTAAATTGTATATTGGTCAAACTCAAGAGTCATCCATTTCCTTTATGATATCCTTAAGTGAAGAAAACATACACCTTTCTTTTGACCTTTCCCCAAAAGAGATAAGAAAATGATTTGGCCAATCATCATTTAAGGTAATGAAAAGTACATAGAAGTGTAGAACGGATCCGGTAGAGGGGCCAACGCTAGCTAATAAATGAACCCAATTTTGGTTTTGAAAAGGAGGTCTTACCTAAAGCTTGCTTCTAAGGGAAGTGTAAAAACAACCAAAATGTGCTCTCTACTCTGAGAAAGGCCATAAAAGGTTTTTATTTTTAAAAATGCTAAATCTTTGCCCTGCAGAGATTCACCCTTGACGACAGCCATTATCTCCTCCCTGAGGGTGTAATTTGCACACAAACAAAAATGATGAAGAATAAATGAAAAGATCGTCAATGCGTCAGTACAGTTGCAAATGCGGGCCTTTCTCTGCAACGGAGAGATTCATCTGTTAAACCCTCTGTTATGCCCTGTGTGTTTAAAAATTTCCAGTATGTACTATCTGTAATTTTAAAAGAAAAAAGTATCCAAAAAAGCTCTTGTTTACAAATCATGTTGTTTGTTTGATTATACTGACGACCGGGATAAAAATCCCATCAGAATAAAAAAATTAATCTAGAAAATATTGTCATTACAATGAAGTTGCAAATTTTACTTACCATTTCGTGTTAGTTTTCGTCGTTGGTGGTCAAGAATTGGTGCAAAATAAAACCTTGATTTCAACAAAGAAAAAAGAAATGAGCTACTCTATCAATGTCTATTATTGTTTTGGAAAGTTGAATCTGGTGTTTATGAGAAGAAAATTTAATGCCAGCTCCTAGAATTTAAAATTAACTCTTAATTGTATGAGGATGGGCTACGCTCGGTAGTGAATTTGTAATGTCGTAATGAAATTCGTGAAGTGGTTGCAAGGTAGGTCTCACGTGTAGGGTTGCTAGGCAATGATTTATAACGGGTTTACCGGTAGTCGGAATGATGATTTCGATGAGTTTTAACAACAATCAGAGGATTTGATAAGGCCATTGCTTAGCAACAGGACTCAAGGATGTATCAACAATTCACAATTGATAAATTAAGAAGTTGTCTCCACCCTGTTTGCCTTTGCAATCTCATCACCAAAGCTTCAGGACTTTTGTTAACATGGCATATATGTAGGTGCGTAACATGGGAGCCAACAAACTGGACCAGTTTTAACATGTACCTGTCCACTAAACCTGCTATTCTTTAGCGGCTGTCCAGTTCAACCGAGCAATTTGTTTGTCAATGAAGGAAAATTCGGCCAAGACATACGCATGTAGCTTGAAAACTGAATATGGCTTCCTAAATACAATTTTCCTTGAACCTGTCCTTTTTTGGGATGCCATGCACTGCACAACTATTTTGAGGGCGTGGATTTAATTTGGTATGAAGAGGCTTTTAACTTCGCCACACTTTCTGCCCGCTGAGTTTGAAGGTTTGATGTATGTGCCGAACGCTTGGCCAGCTGGGACAGAAATGCACCTGGCCTTATGGTCACATATTGCCTCGAAAAAAGGAAAGAAATACCCTCAGCTTGAGTTGTGTGACCAAAAAAGTCTCATTGTTATGTTTTGTAAATTGCTCACCACTTTACACATGGGGAGGTTTTACACGACAGCTTCGAGGACTGGCAATTCGTGGACGCACCTGGATGGATGGCAGGGACCTCCTCCACCACAAAGGAGGCATGGTGGTCGTGCACCGTTTGACCCTAGATATTAACCATTGGAAAACGTGGGATTTTATATTACAAAGGTTCTGTACACATTATACATCCTAAAAAATACCGTCACGGACACACAAGGTGCATGACCCAATGATTAAATATCAGCTATGAAAAAGTTCGTTTAAAACCTCGGACCCGCAACGCCAAAATAAGGGGGACCTTTTTTCCACGCAGAGAAAATCATCACCACATCAGTTCCCGGAGTTCCCAATCATGCCTGAACAATCACTCAGGTCCCCTCTCTAACTGCATTTTCTAATGCTGCTGTGGTAGTAGCCTTGGCCAAGGCGTTCGTCATTCGTCGTAGAGCAGCGCACGGCAGCGCGCACCTGCGTGTCGAAATCAAGGCGAAGAGCGATCTCACGCGATCTAAGAAATGTGCAAATCAGCTGAATCAGAGGTCGAGTTCGGGCGGTTCGTTCTTGACACGGGTTTTGTGTTCTTGCGCTCGAACGGCTGGAACACGACCGAAGAACACTGTTCTCGGAACAGGATCACACACCACCTCCTCGTCAGGATTTCACACGAACAAACACGTAAGATTGGATTTTTGAACAGCCGCAAAAAGTACCGATATGGCTTTAAAAAGCCGAAGACAATGGAAAGTTTTACAAAATTAACATTAATAATTTTGCATGACAGAAATGAATATTTTAAATGGAAAAGAAGTAAGCCCAGTTATCCAACATTAACTCTCGAAGAATGCACAAGGACGCTGCCATGTTTCTTGCCACAAATAACTACTAGCGCTTATAACCGGTTGTACATTCCCAGCGTTCGAGCGACCGACCCATGAACAACAAATCGAGCTGTTCGTGAACAAACGAGGACAAGCCTCCCAAACTCGGCCAGAACGTACGTCTTTGTGCAACCGTCCACGTACGGAAGCGCTAGATTTCTAGCGCACTACCTCGTATGCGAATATGAATAGATGAATGCTGCACGCGATGAGTGCACAGTGACCAATCGCAGCTAAGTAACATGCATAATGCATCAACGCGAACTGGCATGTATGCTAACCATGTAAAATTATTCCGAGACGACTGCAGCATAGCACAACGAGTTGTCTTGTTGTTTTAATTCTGCTGCAGATAAATTAATGGTGGGTAATTTTCGTACCAAGCAGCGGCAAACCTTAGAATACTTTCTGCCTGTTCAATTTGTCAACAGGCTACGGGAAATCTGTTATTTTTTAAGGCAGCACCTTTCTGCTCGGAGCTCCTCAGACGTTCCAGATGCAAAGTCCATAGCGCAAGTCATTTGAAGAAATCAATCACAGTCAGTAAGGTAAAGCAAAGCAAAGGCGAACTCGATCTCCGATTACTCTGATCAGCTGGCAAAAGACAATAATTGTTGACTTGTCATGTACAAGTATAGCCACGTGTACGTTCAGTTAACCTTTCACCTTACGACCGACTTGAATTATGCAGTTACTATGTAGCAATGAACCAATCCAAAGGCGTATTTTAAACACTGGCTCTTGTCATTAGCATAATGAGCACCGTCCAATACGGTTTCCGCGGACGGTTGTGCCAAGGCGTTCGTCCTGGTTCAGCTGATTTGCATATTTCTTAAACCACGTGAGATCGCTCCTCGCCTTGATTTCGAGCGGCAGGTCGCGCTGCGACGAATGACGAACGCCTTGACCAAGGCTACTGTGGAAGTACATTTGTAGCCACGCCCCCCAAATAACTCCAAGCAGCGAGGTGGATTTTTTACTACCAGGTCATTTCCCGGTCATATGGGCGTCTTGGGGTTACTGATCGATCATTGAACACTCCTCACTCTGCAGTGGCTGGGGTCTGGCCAATGGGAGTCTACAGGCTTGTGGTGTATGCCTGGAGTGAGGATTGAATCTTTGCAAAGCTGGCAAGTTGAAAACACAGTTATGACCTTTTTTGGTGACATGTGGAGACTTTCATCACCGCTCCGTTGACACCAGGGTATGCTTATTCATAAATACCTGTGACTTTTTTTATTCCCATTGGTCGAAACGCATCACGTGGCTGTGTATTAACATTTCGATAATACCCGCTGAGAAGTGCTAATACCCGCTGCTTAAATCTGATTGGTTAGGAGTCTGTGCGCAATCGATGCGCCACGCGTGGGGATGGTTCATTGAAGGGAATATAACATAAAATGGACGGGGGTGTTCGGGAAAATGAAAGTAAACTTTTAGAATAAAAACGTTTTAAAGCCATAATATATTGACTTCTTTTGGTTCTCTGAATACAAAGGTATTTATGAATGGGAATAAATGTGCCTGGACAGTCTTAAACTAACGTTTTAGATCTAGCACTTTCCCTTATTAAAAACTACCACAGCCGGTCTTATGTGACAGCCCCGTCGGCCAAAGAACTCTTGCTCCTTCCAGACGCATGCTGAGTTATGCTAAACGGGCCTATATCTTTCCGTTGCAAACCTCCTGTGACAGACAATGGTTTCCTTTCTGGATTAGTTGTAGGTCTATGAACGTGTATGAAACTCAAACTTACTGACCATCGACGAACGGCCACACTTTATTTGCAGCGTCATTCCTCCGAAAGAAAAACTTCAGGATTTTCGGCAGCTTGCGAAATGATTCCTCCGTATGATGGCTCAATCACGTTAACTATTCCTTTAGTACTATCTGCATAGTTTCCTTATAAGTGGCACCTGTCCCCCCCTTCGTCTTTCTATAATTCTTTTGTTTTTTGTTTTTGTTTTGTTTTTACAGTTTTGTGGCCATTCTACTGAGAGGGTATCCCTTGTTCGAAATACATTGATAAAGCAGGTTTTGATTACCTTACCCCCAGGGTGCATGTAAAATTAGATTGAAGTTGGAGGACTGGAGACTGTAAGGGTTAATGGCTGTAGTAGAGAAGAGCTACAGCCTTACAGGTCCGTTGTGTATAACGGCGACCATCTGTCATTTATATTATTTCAAGCTCTGTTGGGGTTGTTCTTTTTAACAAGACTTAATTCACTTTTAATGTCATGCTTTTCAACAGGAGGGATCTTCCGGTAGTCAGCTTCTCTTTTTCTGTCAATCTCTACTTTATTGTCCTACATGTGCCAATTTTACATAATCAGGAAAATTTCGCTCAAAATAATGGAAAGTCGCTCCAAAATGGAACAGTGCGTAATTAAGATGACAATCAAATAACGATTTCATTTCATGTGTCTTGGACACTTAAGAAATTCGTGAAAACCTTTTTTCTTTTTTTTCAAAGCATACTTTGATAACATTGTCGTGCATAGTGCCTCAACAATTAATTTATGTGTGTTAACGTGCCTATCCCTATACATTGTTACCGGAAGTTAGTGCGGTACGATGTTAAGGGTGCGTTTACACAGCTACCGACTCAAGGCAAGAGCCTTTAGGTCTCTTGCTAAGCTGACCTCTCTGGACCGAGGACTGCTGAGACCCATTCAACGAAACCACAGCCAGCAGGGTCGACTTACGTGAATGCAACAGCTACTGCGTGGTGAGGCGTGTACTGAATATCATGGAAAGCACTAACGATGGGACCCAGATCAGCTCCATCTATATCGACCCACTTAAGTTACCCTACCCAGTCAGAATTTGGATTATGTAAACACTTAATGTGCGTGAAATGTATGCTCTTTTCAGACAGGGATTTCGAAGATTCCCAAAGTAGCTGTCAACATTTGGTTTTACTCTGAAAAAATACATCTGTCTAGAATACACTTTCGCTGTGACTGATTTTCAAATTCACTATCGACAGTGGAAAGCCTTGCTTGTTAGCTCGGCACATTATATTACATATTACGACAATTCTTGGCACGCTTTAGATTTGTATCTTCCCAACAAGTTTGCTGTATAGGGCCCAACAGCTTCAACTCCGGTGGTTATTCGGATGCCTCTAATCCCTACAGAGTATAGATGCACTTTTACATTCTGCAGTCAACAATGTAAAATGATAGAATAATATCCCTAAAACATAAATCCATCACTGAGGAAGATGGCAAGTTACTACAAGTCTTACGCGACTGCGTGGGCAGCTCCTTGTTATGTTTCAACGGTGACCTGCGTCTCCACTCCTTGGCATCGCACGCGTAGGTACCGCTGCACCAACGACTTTGTTAACGGCGCAAGCACAGTTGCTTGCAGCTTCGCCATATCGATTCCTTGGGGGAGCTAAGCCCGCGAGAGTTGGCTTCCCACTGAATGTGAATGGAAAAACTGCGAAAAAATGGACTTTTTTGACATCTTTCGTCATTGTGTGCATAATTTTCACAATATCTCTTAGTTCCTGAAGGAGCACGAAGCTAAGATGCTATACTTCCAGAAAACAAACAATAAACTGATATTCTTAATCATTTAGGCCCGCAGAATTCACCAAAAATATGACAATTGTCACATTTTCCGTCAAAATCGGGCTCATGTGTGAAATCCTTTTTTTGCATGCAACTCCGACCTTCAACTCGTCGTATGTCGTGTGTAAGTGTTTCTCCGGCAACCCTTTGCCTATCTAAAAATGTAATCATCATTGTGATTGGTTTAGGAAAACATTCGCGTTTCTTTCTTTTTAAAAAGACAAACCCATATAAATACCTGTGGCTCGGCTGGCGATGACTATCCATGTTTGTACGCACAAACACGCGTACACGCCGTAAACAGGATGTACCTGTACATGTATATATGAAGTAACTCTCCACAGAGCAAGGGGAATTCAAGGTCATCTGTGCACAGCAGCTTCAGCTGTTCTTTTTGATGGGGTCATTTTGGCACAAAAGGTTTCCATATGAACCGCATCTGCCATTCTGGTCTCAACGATGTCTGGTTTGCATCAAAAGAATTCCAAAGAATGACTGCATCTTTTACGACGGATCTGTGAAATTGTTGTGCAAAACGTAATTTCATAAGTTAACCTCATCAGTTGCTAACACGTACACTAACTGCATTAAAGCAACAAGACCATACAGACAGCGAGAGAGCCATGGAGATACCAAATAATCTATCAACAGAGTGTAATACGTATTCCACCAAAGTGGCGTATTTTGGCGACGGACATTGACTGTGGCATTTTGGTATTGTGAGTTGATAGTAGGATGTACCCTTGAAGGTCTTATTCGAGTTGTTGGTTTATAAGCGGCCATCCAAGCAGGTGACACCTAACCCCCCAACCCTGGGATAAACAACCATGCCTATACATCTGCCTAGACTACCTACTGGCCGAAGCATTCTGTCTAGGTATCCTTGAAAAACCGCTCAGGCGTCAGTAAAAACGGAGCAGTGTATCGCCATACCCAACTGCTCCGGCCCTACCAAGCGCCGTGTCCCCTCGCAGGGTATCATTGTGCTTGGTATTTGGTAATACGAAAACTACCGTTATTACTCGTTTAAGTCAAATGGGCACTGTCAATGCTTATTGAAGACCATGGCTTATTCTAATACAATCCAAGGTCGAATAAAACAGCAGAATATTTGAACACCCTTCACTTAACATTAGTATTGATGAGGACATTTACTGAGACATTGGCTTGAAAGCAAGCAGCCGTGACTAAAAACGCGTTACTCATGTATGTGAACAATGTGCTCTTGAAATTAAAAATACAAACGCTTGATGACACTAATGAATAATATAACTTTGATCTTCGGTACCTCGAAAAACAGAGTGTCCCCAAGCTTATAGAACAAGACACACATCAAGTTGCTCCCATGTGGAGACAGTAGGGAGGACTCCGCCGGTGAGCACGCTTCCCTGACGACATTAAAGCAACCTTTTGGCGAGACATTTAGTGCACTTAAACGCAATCCTATATTGGTGTTTCCTTGACGTACCACATTCACGCTGCCTGTTCTACGTTTTCAAAACAAATACTTGTACACGGCAAAATCTACCCTTAGCTGAGAAAAGCTTGGCTAGACATTTTGGCGATCAGTATTTAAAACTTTTAAATTCTAAGCGCAATATATAGTGTTCAGATGTTGAACGATGACTTCTATAGGAACTGGACACATGTTCGGATGCTAAACGTGTGCACACAGTCAGAGTACACAGCACAGAGATCAAACCGGATGAACTAGCAGGATTAAACGGAGTAACTCTAACGAGTAAGACTCAGTTATGGGCGATAAATTATGGGTAGGCCTATTGCACTGATACTCATTGTTTTTGTGTGCGTTTCTCTCTACACGCCCATCACTGCAGTAGACGACGGCTGGGCCCGTTGCGGTCAGTCGTTTTACGAGGTGAACCCAGATCAAACCGGGAGAGTGAGCCACGAACAGGCCGTCGAGACATGTAAGAAACGCACTGCGCACTTGGTAGTGCCTTCCTCTCAGGTCGAGAACGATTTCGTCTTGGATTTGTTTCTACGAAGATCGAGTGACAGCGAAACCAAGGGCTTTTGGCTTGGCTGCTCGAAAAACAGCCGTGCAGGCAACTGGAGCTGTGATGAGAGCGGCGGTTCCGGTATCGATACTCAGTATCGAAACTGGTCACCAAGCCACCTGGACGGTATCAACAGCCCAGAAAAACACTGTATCGCAGCAGGTTCTTCAACAATATTTACCGACGCGCCTGGTCAGTGGAAGGCACAAAAATGCAGCAATTCCAGGAGTGTCGTATGTGAGAAGTTGTTGGCATTGCCCACTTTATCAGAAGCGTGCGCTATGGTGGCCGGGGACGGCCACAGCTGTCTAGCTGCCAAGCTTCTTAGCACAGTTCAGTCTAAACACCTCTCCAGAGTTCTGATGCATGCTGGGCAGTCACACTATAGCATCAGCTCAAATGTGGACCCTGGCAACGAGACACTGGTCGGCTATTCCGTGCTCTCTACCGACGCCAAAATAGATGGAATTAAAACGGTCTCTTGGAATATCGACATTCACTATTACGAGGAGCACTGCGATGGCGTTACAGGATCACCTTAGAAATCATCTTTCAGTTTTAAAGCACGAATGTTGCTATAGAAGAGAATGGATTCTGTGTTTCAGACCTACACTTTCAGTAAACTTTAACAGCTTGTAAAGGACTGAAAACAATTTATACTGAAACTGTGTGGATCTCGTGAAACCTCTGCCGATGTCGCCAGTATTTTCTATAAACCCACTCGGCACATTCGAAACAGTGACCACGAGAAGAGGAGGTTGTATTTTATTTGTTACTTGTTTCATTTGACTCCACTAGGTCAGGGGTAATTCATTCCTTTAAAAGTTAATTTACAACTCCCAAATTGAAATTATGCTTGAGAACTATTTGCGCATCTGCTTGGCCCAAATAACTACAGTATAGGTCTGTTGTAAGGACACTTTTAACGCCAGATGCAGTCGGCTGGGCATGCGATGTACCTGTCCATATACACCAAACGTACCAAGCACTCCGCATAATAAAAACATTTCAAGAGCAACTTTCTAATCTCACGAAGATAGACACCATGTATATATGTATGAAAATACGGTTTATTCGTAACGCGATCCAAAATTCATTATTTTCCCGATATTTCATTTTTATAAGCTCATTCTACCGCCTCATAAGAATTTGTTCAGTTTTTCCATTGTAAATCAACTTCGAACGCAATAATGGACATTTAGCCCGCATCCAGTGGCCATGCTGAGTTATTTGAAATTATTCTCATGTTTCATGAAAGGAATTCGGCTGGGCGACCATTATAATCAACAGGACCCTGTAAGTTTTTAAAATATTCAAAACATCCTCACCACACTTTTATTCCCGTTCATAAATGCCAATTGTCTGAAAGCCAAAACGGTCCAACATTAACATGTAAACTTCTGCCTTTACTTCTGAGACAAAACCGAACACAAATATAGACCCTTTTTGTCTATATTCGGGCGCCCGTTGCTGATTAGCTTTAATGTTTTATCGTGTGAAAAAAAAACTGTCCAAGTGACGGCCACAAGGACCAATCAGAGTGCTCCTATTGTCTTAGGTAATAATTAATAGATAAAATCTTTCCAAGTGACGGGCTCTGGACTAGTGGGAGTACAAAAACTGTCTCAACTATATGTGAGTCATTCCTTTGTACAATGTAGGAATGTAGATTTCAAAGGAAAGTTCTGATTTAATATACAAGTAATTTGGTTTCACATGTAAATTCTCTCGTTCCCATCCCCCTAAGTCGAATGCAGGTACTACGGTGCGTCCCGCAAATCACTGCGGGTTACTTGTTAGTGAAATCAATACAGCTTGAACGTTGAACAGTGACGGAACGCTTCCTGAACCCTGCACTTAGTAAAAAAAATGACTCACAAACATTTCGAATTTGCAAGTATTTCTCGTTCATTTCCCTCTAAAACATCTACTGCGGAAAAAAAAGCCTTCGTAAGGCTTTTTCCTGTGCTTCTTTTTGGTGTCCTATTTTAATGTCTGTTTTCATAGAAACACTTTGACCATGACATAATCTGGTTAAACGTTCCGTCTGAGTAGAAGTATACTGAAATTCACTGGTTGTCATGTGTTTTTGATATTTCGCGAGTTAGAGCTCAGTTTCTGGAAAAGGATTCTCTTTCAGGGAAATTTTCACCCTCGACAAATTGTTTCCAATTGAAAAAGGTTAACGCTTTTTTTGCTTTACGCTAAAGGCGCGTGGCAGTGTTAGCTCGTCCTATTGTTCAATTGCTCAAACTCTTACTAGTTTTAAAATTAAGTCAGGAATCCTGAAAAAAGTGCCCCTCCCATCAATGGAGGTGGCGAGTGCGAGCGAAACAAGCGAATTACAATAAGTTCGATCATTAGTTTAATACCCATCGCCTTCAGTTCTTGTACACAAGATTATCCCAAATGCCTCAGGTAACTACTATATATATTTTATTTTCATAAATAATAGCTCACGATGGCGCACAATAACATCTTTAGCAAGACCATCTTAATACTTTTAACAAGGCAATCTTTACCAAACCAATCGTTCTCCTGTCATCTTAATCGACACACATGCAAGAAATAAGAGTACATGTACTGTTAATCACACAAACTACTTACACTAGGGAAAATGTTGGATCCCCATGTTATTATGTTAGTTATGCATGATTGAAAATGCAAGGCTACTGCTGAAACAAGCTAATAATTACAAAGGACCTTGCTATAATACATGTATGACTGATGGGTGAACACTTTTGCCCGACCAATCCCACGCCACATACGGTCTCTAACGCACGACGGGAACTTCGCCTGAGTGCTTGCTCGTGCTAATGTACCAACCGCACTTGATATTTTTGAACAGCGCAACTGATGGTTACCTGGTGATGTACACTTGACGCCCGTTAGTCGAAAGGATGGTTCGTGGTATACAGCTTTCGCCTGAAATAAGATTCAGTTGTCCTCACCGTCTGACTTGCTTTCACGCAGGAAAGCAACGAATAATGTTAAGACAGGGACTCTAAAACTGGTTCATCACACAGTCTGTAAACAAGTATGTCGGAAACTGTTAAAATCTTTGATACTCGTTAAACTGGCATTGGAGTTGTGGCATTTTTAAAGGTCGATGCAATTCTCCCAACATTAACAATTTTTCTTTCTTGAACCGTATTAATGGAAGTGCAACGACCCTTTCCGAAAACATGGACGGCAACAGCGACATATATTAGGCTATTCTGACTCCGTATCGGCTGCATACTACATGAGTAATACGTCAGAACACTAACAAAAAAGCATCTACACGATAACGGAGTAGAAACCATTACAAACTCTGAACAAGACATCATTGGTGAGTACAGTAGCGATGTTGGTACCGTTCGTAGTTACGTGCCTTGCTTTATGCTCGATTGTGAGCAGTACAGACAGTGGATGGGTATCGTGGTGCCAGTCCCTTTACCGAGTGGACCCTAGTGAAATAGGCCCACTGAACTACACCAGTGCCATCAGCTTATGTAAAAGCCAAGGTGCATACTTAGTCGTGCCTTCCTCCATGGCCGAGAATGATTTCATTTGGGACTTATATCAAGAATATGTTCCAGCTGCTGCCGTGTGGATTGGCTGCTTACGAGACAAAACTGGTGAATGGGGCTGTGCAGAAGACGGGGGTGCTGGCATCGATACTCCTTTCCGAAATTGGTCACCGAGCCACGAAAGCGAAAACTTTCTGCCATCCCGATCGTGCTCTGTGATTACTGGACCAGGATTTGCCGACGCAGATGGCCAGTGGAAGGCAAAGCCTTGTTGGGAAACCAAGAGGGTGATATGCGAGAAGCCCTTGGACCAACCGGCGGCACTCAACAATTTGTGCAATACGGTGGCCGGTTATGGCCAAAGCTGTCTCGCCGCCAGGCTTCTCTACGTAGTGAAATCTAAGCATCTCTCCAAAGTGGCAATTCACTCGTGGTCGCAATACAGTATCACGCCAGACTGCGACCCGTGTACTAAGATCAAAGGGTACTCGTTGCTGTCTAGCGACTTAAGAGTGGATGGCATGAAGACTGAATCTTGGAATATCGCTGTTCATTATACCAACAATAAGCAAAACGGTAGTGTTACCGGGCCACCGTAGAACTTCAGCATTCGTTAAAGTAAAACCTAATCAAGTCGTACGTTATACGTAAGTAGTTAAGCTATTTAGCAAGCAATCACAATCACTGCACGTTTCGACTTTGTAAATTATGTTTCTTCCAAGCCAACTGCTTAGCTGGAAGGTGTGTTATACTTGCAAGTAAGCTATTATTCATCGATGAATACGAGTATTGGCAAGGGTATGAGTACCAGTTTTATATGCTGGTGGCATTCAACCACTGGAACTCTCAGACTAATGAAAGCTGCACACTTTAGATGCCTTTGTCTACTGCTTTTCATATCTATGCGATGGACACCTCAATTTTCACCTAGACATGATATCTGCTTGCAGATATCATGTCCTGTATCAACATGTTCTTTTTAATTTTATAGCGTTTTTTTTATTCACCCTTCGCCGAAACACCCCCCAAATAGCATTAAAGCTATGCGCTCAACTCTGAATGAAGCTGCTTGCCTCCATGCAAAATACGCCAACAGGCTGGAATTTTGACATCTCAACAAGAACGAATCAGGGAAGTAAACGATATTCACATCAACATTTTGGGCAAATTATTTTAATTTTTAATTCAAGGTATTACAGTCCATTTAAACCTGCTATTTTGAATGGAATTACTCTTTTTATAATCAATGTTTCATCGAACCTCAGAACTCATCCACTTTTAGGGGAACAAGTTAACATATCTGATTAAATAAAAAATACACTGTTTGAGATTGTGAAGTCCACAACTGCATGGCAAATGGGGAGAGGTGGAACATTAAGGGGACATTTTTTGTTGCTGGTCAGTGTTGCGTCTGACCAGCTATGTCATGGGCTCTTGACTAATAGGAAAACCGTCTTAAAGAGAGGCTATGGAGAAAAAACTTCTTTCCCAAATTATACCCTTTACACATTATTACAGATGACAATCATGTCTCCCAAAGTAAACATCAACAACAGGAACGATTTTCCCATTTATTGTAGAACAAATGTCAAAAACACGAGCTCCCGCGAAACCCTTTCTAGCCAATTCAGGAAATGGTTGGTACACGGTTGTCAACACTGCATGTGTAGGGTGCATGTTTACGCAAGAGCGTGGTGGCAGAGGCATGCTCAAAATGCAGTGTTCTTGCATGGTTCTTGAGTTCTAGACATAAAAGGAAACATATCCCAGTCTTGTGCAGTTTGTAGTTTCAAACAGCAATCTCGTAAATTGAGACGTGTTTTCTCAAGGTTTTCTTACAGTAAAGCATTGTGTTACAGTTGGTACCGTCCCGGAAAACGCTCAACACCTTCAAGCTACCTTCAAAATATCACCTCTGCAAAGACAAAACGAAGGTTACACAATTTCTAAAATTCCTCTACCTAGCTCATTACGTTTGCATGGTTCAGAGAAAAATACATACGGGGCAAATTAATGGAATACTTTCTTGGTGGCTGCCCGTAATCTTGACCAAGACATGGCAGTTTTTGCAATTTGTGAGGAAAACGATGCGCATATCCCGTTCGTAAAGTGTGACATCACTTCAATTTAAACCACGCGCATGGCACAGAGTGGCAAGGACCCATATATTTCCAAGGATTTTGTTCAAGAGGTTTACTTTCGTTTTTTGCAAGCACACTCGCCAATTCCATGGTATATTCCTTGGGCAAGTAGTCCAGAAAAATCTCCCCATACCTTATGGACTAGGCGAGTTCTGCGTGCGTGCCGCAGCGTACAGGCTCTTGACGAATAGTATCTATGTGGCAGCACGTTTTTACGCAGCTCGCATGTATCAAATCGTAGCGGGTATTATCAAAATGTTAATACGAGGTCACGTTGTGCGTTTTGACTTAGAAAAGTGTCTGAGGTATTTATTATTTTTCTTTTCGAAAACGGTTTGAAGCATACTTTTCCCAAGTTTTTCTAGGCTTCCAAACGATCCAAACGTCTGTGATAAATAAATATATTTGGGAATCCTGACATCGCACAAAAAATAAATGGGGAAACGTATTCTTATCAAATCTGGGCTTGGGAAATTATTTATATTTTTATTGAGTTCAAATTATTGTCCATTTTAAAATTATTTGTGAAAATAAATACTCTTTACCCTAAGTTTCCTTGAGCTTCAAAACCCACCCGCAGGGAGGAAACTGAACTTCTTTGAGTGAAATAAAACGATTCAAGATTGTGGCGTCCCAACTGCCAAATAGAGGTAGAAATATGCATGTACATGTCTCTGTTTAGGGATCACTTTTGTGGCTGGCCAGTGTTTAATTATCTGTTTAAGACAAGCCGCGTGATGGGCTCTAGTTGACCAATAGGAATACCCGTCTCAGGTATCAATCAATAATCAGTGCATACATCGTCCCTAATTGTATTATACAGAACTGCGCCATACCAGATCAACTGCCCGATTTTTATGTCATTGGATGGCTTGCAAGCAGTTGCACCTTTTTATCTTAATCAATGCATATGCATACACAGAGTTACTTGTTTGTTTAGAAGAGAACTGTTCAGAAGGCAACCCACTTGGGGGCCTACCAATAGAGAGAATATTGGATCCCAAGTCCGTATTTTTCTTTGTTATGCATGACTGAAAAAAACAAGGTTAATGTATCAAGATGCTTTAATTTAGGTACTGAAAGTAATTTAGTAATTTACAAAAGACCTTGCTATTATGGATGTGTGCCTGGAAAGGTGTGTACTTATATAATTATTTTCACAGTAACAGGCCCGCTCTATCCCACATCGCCGCCTACGGTCTCTGACGCACGACGTAAAATCAGCCTGAGTGCTTGATCGTGAAATGCACCGACCACACAAAGGCGCAACTGATGGTCGCCTGACGATGTCTGCGTGACGTCCGATAGTCGATAGAATGGTGCGTGGCCTACAGCCTTTGCCTGAAATTAAGTTCAGCTGTCCTCTGACATCTTGACTTGCTTTCAAACAGAAAAGCAACAAAATAATGTTGAGACAATGCCTCTTCAACTGTTTCATTACACTGTCTGTTACCAATTCAGGCAGAACCTTCGCTAAAATGTTAGGTACTCTATTGCACTATCACTCGAAGTTGTGGCATTTTTAACATCGATGCATTTCCCAAGACATTAAATGTGACAACAAAAGCCCGATCTTGAAATCTTGCCATCTTGAACTGTTTTCAGTAATGGAAGTGCAACTGCCCGTTACATAAGCGACCTACACGAAGCTATTCCGTCTCTGTGCCTGTTGAATGCTGTAGGCCTGGGTATAATCACACCAGTGAAGAAAACCATCTACACGATATGAGTTTGAGATATACAGAGTCGTACCCATACCAAACTCCGAATGAGATATCACTGTTGAGAAGAGCAGCGATGTTGGTACCCTTAGTAGCTGCCTGCCTCGCTTTGTGCCTGGTGGTGAGCGGAGTAAACAGTGGGTGGGTATTTAGGGGCCAGTCCCTTTACCTAGTGAACCAGATCAAAAAGGCCAACTGAACTACACCGACGCCGTCAGAGTTTGTGAGAACCAGTGTGCACACATTACCGTGCCTTCCTCCAAGGATGAGAATGATTTCATCTGGGAATTATATCGAGATTCAAGACTGAACAATGGCATGAGGATTTGCCGCTTGCGTAACGACAATGATGAGTGGGGCTGTGTAGAGGACGGGGACACCAGTATCTATACTCAGTATCGAAATTGGTCGCCAAGCCACGAATGCGCTTTCGCAACACCGACCCTGCTCTGTGATTGCTCTACCAGGAGCTGCCGATGAAGGTGGGGAGTGGAGGGCACGGGAATGCGACCTCCCCAGGTGGGTCATGTGTGAAAAGCCCTTGCGACAACTTCCGGCAATGCCCGATTTGTGCACAAGGACGGCTGGTGACGGCCAAAGCTGTCTCGCCGCCAGGCGTCTCGGCGTATTGCGATCGAAGCTCCTCTCCGAAGAGGCAATTCATGCTGGGGTCCCGATACAGTATCACCCCAGACTCGGACCCGTGTAACCAGACTACCGGCTATTCGGTGCGGTTTCACGATGTCAAAACGGATGGCCTGAAGGCTGTCTTGGAATATCGATGTTCGTTATTTCATCAAGAAGCAAGAAGATACCAGAACCGAGCAACCGTAGAACCACGTCAATCGTTAAGGTGAAAACTGACTTGTTAGTACGAAGAATTGTTGTAATAGAATATTTTAGCAATAACTAGCTCAGTAGCACTGACTTTCCTCAAAATAACACAAGCTGGAAACTCTATTCCCTCTTAACGTACTGTCGAGATAGAAGTGTCGTATTCCAGTAGTGTTTACCAATAAATACAGATTCTAATACCGGTAAGGCGTGAGCTGTGGACACTGGTGCAGAGACTTCGACATTATAACCAACAGACAGGTGAGAGCCGAACAACCTACATACACACTAAGGTTGCCTCCGAAGCTGAACTCTACGTGTAGAATAGGCACTCCGTCTTTGCCAATGGGCATACGCGGGCAAACGATAACTTCAGACGTAACCGTTGCTTTGGATCCCATTCGGGGACAGTCCTCATGCTCAGTGTGCCAGCTCAGAATTGAAGCAATCCACCTTCGACCTCCTTTATAAAAAAAATCTGAATCAGGGAGATCAATGCAATCCACGTACAAAGCCAAGCGTGTCATTAGCAATTTCAGGATATCAATACGCCGACTCACATAAAGACGACGATCAAGTTGGCATGTTTGTCCTAGAACACATGCATATTCGAAACACAGAATTGGCTCACAGGACTGATACATTAGCCGATCATGCAGTACATCTTTCCATGGTTTCTAAATTCTTCTGCACAAGCACGTTGATGGTTGCATCCAGAGGTCTTCAATTTAAAAAGCAAAGTTCCGTAGAAATTGAATATTAGGACATCTAGAGAATTTATTTACTTGTTTTTCGTGTGTGCAGGCAGTAATGGTTTAAACTTGTTTCGGCAAAAGCTCAGTTGACGCCATGGACTGTTTTCGTGTTGCGTTCGTGGTCTGCGGGCGACGGTGTGTGCAACGCGACATACGCAAGTGGTACAGGGCCTTCACGCAAGGCAAGCGTGGCTACTTGAACACACGACACGCACAGAAGCTACTAGCACGATGAGGATGCCTTTACCAACTCGTGGAAAACGCTTTTGGTTTTCTTTATATTTATCTTTCTATTTGGTATAAATTAATCGCCTGTATTTCCAATCGATTAGTTTACTTTCCTCCTACTTAGTCGTGCTTTCGTCACCGAATACGCGTGGACACTGTGGATGGGCAAGCCAATTCGTCATTGAAGAACGGAACCGGGTCAATCAAGAGCCCCCGCCAGTGAGGAAGTCACCTCTACATCGATTAAAATGTGGAAATGAATCAGAACAACCAAAATCAACAAATATGTTAACTCTCGTTTCTGCCTTTTCTCACACACAACTAAGACATTTTTAGTGAACTTCGTAATGCATTTCAGTACTTTTCTGAACTATCTACAACAGTGTCCTTCAACAACTTTCCTTTACAACCTTGGACTATGCCGCCATGTTTTCGCTTTGCATGGGATATTTCCCCACTGACTAACTGTCTCAACAGGTCAGTTACTTGAGCCGACCCGAGTAAGCGCAAGAAGTAACTTGAGTGTAATTAATGAGAGCCTGACCATCACTCATTTCATGCAGAATGTCAATTCCTCTAGAATGCAATTAACTCGAACGCTTGAAATAACGATGCAGGAGTAATACTTCTCCGTCGCCGAATAAAGCTTCAACGGGGCAATCCTTAAACTGTAATCGATGTAGGCCTATTTTACCAACACAGGCCCGGCCACACCAGTGTCGTTGTAATCCGTCCTGACGTGCGTCTTGATATTTGCCCCAGTGCTTGCTCGGCCTTACGTTCCGACCACAATTAATATTCTGGAACGGCTCCACTCCTGTCGCTGTAATCGATGAACTATATTTACACACAAAATTATATTTAGAGTCACATGTCCGACCAATCCCATACCATTCCGCGTCGAAATTATACAGCCTCTGACGCACGACTGACAATTCGTACTTGGTGCTTGGTCGCGCTTTCTCAAGGTCCGCACTTCATATTCCGAAACTGCGCAGCTAGTTCTCCAGTGCTATCTGACGAAGCCGCTTGTCGACAGTTTGTGGCCTGGTCTTCCTACGAAATTACCGTAAGCTTCGCCGGCCATCGGACACAGAGTGGTTAGCTTTTTGTTGGAAACAGCAAATAATATTGAAACTGTGTCTCTTCAACATTATATCTTCCTATCTCTAGCGAAAGACCCTTTCGTAAAACTTAGAAATGCGCAACGGAATTGTTACTGGAAGTTGATGTGACCTGACAGTCAACACAATTCCTTGAACGTCAAAACGCAACGTCGACGGTCTTCAATTAAAATTTTCTTAAAGTGTTTCATGGAAGTACAACGGCCGCTTATAACCCTTGCAGTCAACATGAGGCTATATTCCAGGGTTATTCTGTCAAAAAGATAAATAGAAAACCATCTACATGTATTAAGTACATATTTACGGTAACGGAGTTGTAACCATTCTAAAGTCCGAACGAGACATTATTACCAGTGAGTAGTGTAACCGTCGACGCTCCATACTTTATCCCATTTTTAGTGACTTTGGGCATGCCATAGAGCCTACCACGGCCGTAAAGTTCACGATGCAATGTACATGTATAACATTTTAGCGGGCCGCCATCCATGTGATTGCCAGCATCAGCATACAGAAGGCGATATCTATATTAACGAATAAGTACATTCTAGATCTGCAGTTTTTGACCATCCATTGTATACTGAAGTAAAGAAGAATTTTTGGGGTCTGTCTTCGATAAACGGCACAGTGGTAAGCGTGTATTACTTTGGTTCATGTATAGCATATAGGGCCTACATGTGCTTGTTGTCTTACAGTTACGTGTACTGTACACTACATGTTTCTAGCTAGTTTTATAAACACTGAATGTGTCAACGTTAGCTGCGTGATAAACTTTCAGACGTTTATTGTATCGCAACTTAACTCATCTATTCATTTCATTACTTGAATATTATGCATGTGAGTACAAATTATTAATACATGTACATGCTGTTTGGACGGAAATAGTAAGGATTTGTCCCCGAGTTTGACAATATCTTCAGGTTTGCAATTTGGACCAGTCACACGTATCTTCACATTACATGTACTAGGGCTTACCAGTTGTTGTGTTTTCTGACATGCATATTTTCTGTATTTGTTTACCTGTAGTTCTTACGGCATTCGAAGTGGGAACTTCTGCTTTGAACCAGAGGTCAGAAGTAAATAAAACTTGAAAGACATGCCAGTACAAGAACGTGTTGAATGAATGTAATTCCATCAATTGTCGGAGACAGGCACAAGTAGAGCAGCGATGATGTTGGTATCCTTCGTAGCTGCATGCTTTGTTTTACGCCCGACCGTGAGTGGAGCAGACAGCGGATGGGTATTGTGGGGCCAGTCCCTTTACCGAGCGAACCCCGATCAAATAGGCAAACTAAACTACACAAGCGCCGTCAGGTTTTGTGAGAGACGCTGTGCACATCTTGCCGTACCTTCCTCTAAGGCTAAGAATGATTTCATCTGGGACTTATATAAAGAATCGAGTCCAACTACTGGCATGTGGATTGGCTGCTTGCGAAACGACTCTGATGAGTGGCGCTGTGCAGAGGATGGGGGTGCCGGTATCGATACTCAGTTTCGGAACTGGTCACCAAGCCACGAAAGCCATAGCCTTTGGCCGAACCGACTCTGCTCTGTGATTGCCGTACCAGGAGCTGCTGATGAAGGTGGTCAGTGGAGGGCATGGGAATGTTATCGCAGCAAGTGGGTTCTATGTGAGAAGCCTTTGCAACAACCTGCAGCCCTCCCCCGTCTGTGCACTACGACAGCCTGTGACGTACAAAGCTGTCTACTCGCCAATCTTCTCAATATAATACAATATAGTCACCTCTCCAAAGTGGTGATGCATGCTGCGGGGTCCCAATACAGTGTTACCACAGACTCAGATTTTTGTAGCCAGACTACCAGCTACTCGGTGTCGTCTCGCGATGTCACAATGAGTGGCATGAAGGCTGTGTCTTGGAATATTGCTGTTCAGTATGCCAACAAGGAGAAAGATGGAGTTACAGAGCCACTGTAGAACTGTGCGCAGTCGAACCTCGTTGATAGCACTGTGAATTCAACTTCCTCTGATAACAAGTATATGTTAGGTCCCAATTCTTAATTTTCCATTTTTCTTTCCTGATAATACAAAATTCCTGTGATAACCAGTCACTCTGCGGAGTCAGAAGGACTTGTCATCAACAAGGTTCGACTGTAATTCACTAAAGTGAAAACTATGTTACTCATTCAATCGAATTTTTGTTATATACAGGAGCAGACTTCCGTTAGTTCTTTTGAGCACGCGCTCGCAATTATTAAAATAATGCAGGTATGGAGTCCTTAAAGTCTATTTTTCCCAACTAGCTGGGTTGAAGTCCCAGATGGTGTAGAACAGTACTATTTATCAGTGAATACAAGTTCTAGTAAAAGGCCGGTCCTTCGCACTGTATGGACCCCAGCTGAACCAAGAGAAAGCGCAAATTTCCCAGCAGCAGAAGCTCATTACGCAGTAACTGCACATCGCTGGTTCACAAACGACTTTGAAACGCAAGCGCTGCAGTCGCATCGCTACCACCAAAATGAACACTCCCTACCAACGCTGCTCTTTTCAGTCGATGCTTCTGCTCAGGGCAGACACCAACAAGCCACCGACAGCTGAAAACTAACTATATATACGTGCAGGGTAACAGTTACGGATTCGCACATTGCACATTATATGTATGCGGGAAAACGCTTACGCTGGACGTAGCTACAGTCAGCTATTACTTCAGGCACAAAACGAAGCCTTCGTGGGTTATTCGAGAACATGTATACGCACGCACATGGTCTTCCCCCAAGATATCTGAAGAAGATATAAAAAGAAATATAAAAACTGAAACACGTGGAACACAAGAACGTTTTCAAATCTACAAGAGTAAATTGTGATCTGCGAGGCGCTTGATTATAAAGTTTAAAGGAAACTTTGCCTCTGAGAAAGCTGAATTCACGCTCAGTTGAAGAACGGAGAAACGCCGCAAGCCAATCGTACCAGAGGTACGGCGCGTTGATATGACCCACGGAATCAATTTGCGCCGGTGCGCTTTGTTCTGGGATGGCATTGACTTTTTGAAATAACGATCTAGCTTATTGTATGTGGCCTGTTTAATAACAGGCTCTGCCCTATATAGCAAATCTATACAAAAGAGCACAGCAGTAGAGTGGACAGTAAACAGGCAGATATTAGCATGGGATATAATCACAATAAACCTGGGAGTCAATTCTTAAACTATATGTTGTTCAATTATTCATTGTAATTGCACGAGGAGTATGAGATCCTCGGTGACGCTGACGCAACCACGGGTGGGGGTGGGGCTGGGCTTGGGCCCCCGAGAGGCGCGAGTACTGGTAAGAAATATCAGCTTATCAATATAAATATCAATATGCTCAAGTATACTACACATGTATGACTACAAAGATCTCTTTTTTGCGCTTACAAAATATTGTACAAGAGCTCAAGTGAAGGTTACTTAGAGTACGTAGACTTGGTTCCATCACCTGCAGGAATATCGGTTCTGACAACTTCAGGCCGCAATCAAATGTTCTGGCTACAACGTAGAATAGCGTGTGAGGTTATGGGGGCCACTTAAATGCTGGCGACAACCAAAAGACATATGCAATTACAAATATACATGTAGTGTCAGATTTAAAGCAGACAAACATCACACACTAATCTACTCATTCTATACAGCAGAGGACCTTTTACTGAAGTTCTTTAGGAAAAAGTAGCTAGCACTGGCACCCTTTGTTTTGTAACTTTGGAGTTTCTGTAAGTAAAAGGGTGAAACCAGGTTATCTCTTACCATGCTTACCTTGGGAAGGCCGCGTGCGCAAACAAAAATGACTGTGAAGACGATGTTTGACCCTCGTAGCAGAATGACACTGCAAAACTGACGTTATGCTAAAGTGCACTCTCGAGGGCGACCATGAGAGAGAAGCTTGGTTGACAGCTGTCTAGGTCAGAGCCCGTATTTCTTATAGGACATGGACATTTTCATCTTGACCTAGGCCTAAACAGACATTTTCTTATTTTGGTTTATTTACAACGTGCCTGTTCGTAGACAAAGGACTACATTGCCCCATTACTCGCACCAACAGAATACAATATTTTACAACTATTAAAACATTAACAATGAATACATAAAAGATTCACAAAATATGCACACATTTGCCAGTAAAGTGCGAGTAAAATATCGTGCATATAGACATGATAGAGTGTAATTTACGAGTACGCACGTGGCCCCAATATATGGGAAGTTCGCGCTCACGTAGTCACAGTCTTCCCTTACGGCGCACGTTGCACCCCGAATACGGTATTCGGGGCGGAAGGTTATGGAAAATTAACAAAAAGGGGAAGATTGTTTGATGCAAATGGGCGAGGAATCGAAGCATGGATTCCATTAACTATGGTGAGCAAGCCTTTGTACGTGTATTACTTTCGTACTCTACAGGGTAAGATGCCCCCGTTGGCTTCAATGACCATCGTGTGCCGATTAATGGCATTACGGGTCCCGATATGCCTCACTGAAGCGGTATCACTGGAGTATCGCGAGTGTCCTGGCTTCTTTGGCGATTGATAGCCTAGAGATGGATAGATTTGATAGACTGATCGACTGCCTGATTGATTGATTTATTGATTGATGTGATCAAAAATAACCGATTTTGTAAATAGACGGTGTTGAATCACAATTACAAAAAATGCTCGCATTTTCTCGTTATAATAAATTATGCGTAGATTATAATTAATTGTACAACAGCCGTGCATTGTATGCAGCAGTGATGTACATGGTAAGCCATAGATTAACTGTTATGTATTTGGTAAGAGTAATGAGCTTTAATGTGTTCATAAACTCAGTCGTATTGTGGTGTAAATTAATAAGCATTTGCTAGTAACATCTGAATAAATCTGGTACACTGAGTTCTTTACATTCTCCTGTTGCCATACCTCATGATTCGGGGCAAGCTTTTGCTTAGTTACACAAGAGACGCATTGCATCAATACACTGTTTTCAATGGGTGGGGAGGGCAAAAAGGAACCAGTCCAATCCAGAGATGGTGGTCGCTATGCAAAAGCTTGCCCCAAATCACGAGGTAGAGCAACAGTGTCTTTAGTCTGGGGAATTCCATTTATGTTAATGTGCAATAAGATAGCCAGTGTACCAGATTTTATTCAAATTGAACTCGCAAAAGGCCAGCTGCTCTCATTTATCTTGTGAAGGTTCCCTTTTACGTGAATGTTAACATCACGGCATCCTACTGGGTGATCCTATCATCCTACCAGAATAAACGTCGTGTAGAAAAATGCCGAATTGAGGAAGTCAACATTACAAACCAAACACTGTGTATTGCCAATGGAAAGTTCATTACCTGCGGTTTATTTCCAAGGGCGGGGCATGTTGTACGTTTCGACCTAGGACAGGAAAATAATGCCGTGCAGCTGTCGCGGTGAGCTGAGCTGCTCGACCGATTTCAGTAGAAATGAACGGGTTTTGATGCGGGCGCGCCGTGCACCCATGTTGGGAATTTTCCCTGTCAGCCTTTTCCCCCCTTGTTGGTCGGATGAGAGGAGACGTTTTGTCTGAGCAGATATATACATGTAAATGTTCATACTCTATGCACTGAAATTAAAGTGTTTCGAAATTAACGGTTGTTTTATGCAGCCTCCATACTGACTGTGCTGGAGTTTTACACAGTCCAACCTCGTTAATAAGCGCACTGTTAATACAAGATTCTGCTTAAGACAAGGAAATTGTTAGGTCCCAATCCTTTCTTTTTCAATGTTTTCATTCCTGATAATACAAGGTTCCTGTTAAAACAAGGTGATTTGCCAAGTCCAAGAGGCCTCTTATTAACGAGGTTCGACTGCACACTTATTATCCCCAGCAGACTCGAGTGTTTGTAAACGTGGATACATGTACAGTTTATTTGTATTTTATGGTTTCTTAAAACTGACCAATTTCGGATATGATTATAATGTACTTTGAAGGAGGCGTAGCAAACTAACATTTTAACTACACACAAGCTTAAGTCAGAGGATAATTGGCAACTGGCCGTTTGACATTTTTCGTATGTGTTGGTATAGAATAATAAAACGTGTTGTATTAGTTTTGGGTAAGAAAATACTTGTACATACCAGTAACAAAACAAAGTCAAAAAAGTAACACTAAAATGAAAACAAAACAGAAAAGGCAAAGAAAAACTACATGTATGTTGCTTTGTCAGTGGTCGCATATTTTAATTATATACACGCATAAGAGTGTAGATGCTTAAGATTATGTACAGCTTAACTATTTATAGTTTACGTGCTTAAGATTTACAAGTAATAGCACTAAACCTTATTTCAATTATTAGACTACTCAGTGTCCTAAATACAGGAAACCACCATTTCGAGGTGAATCGCTCAGTAACCAAATGAGCAATAATTTTCATTGATGCACAGAGGACAAAAAAATGGGACCAAAAATTTAATCTTTCCACAAAACGAGGCCCATATTTCCGAGTGATTATCAAAGGTTTGTACATGTAGCTCCCGACCATATGGTCCTGGGTTATAATTTGGCAGCCAGTTTATACATTGTGACCATGAGCAAGTCACTTTACCGCAATGCGTCTCTCTCTGCCAAGGAAAAATTGGGCACCTGCTATAGGGAAGAGAGATGGTTATTGTGTTAATTAAGTTCTGAGCGTCTGACTGCCTAACCCACAGATTATCTTGACCAGCCGAGAGCCAGTCATGTGGCAGTTGCTACTGTTATCTGGCTCTTCACGGCCAAAAGAACTATACACGTAGCAACAGAAGGACAATGTACATGTAGACGTGCCTTTAATGCGTATTTTGATGAAATGTACTCAGTTGCTGCTTAATTCAAGCAGAATCTGTGGGAGAGGTGTTGTAGGCCAAATACTGACTGCATTACCTCATGGTGTATAGCAAAACTAACATCCCTCGGTGATCTGGAGATCTTCTTAAGAGCCTTACAATGCCACATGAGGCAGTCAATGTATCAATTGAATTATAGATTTTAATAGAGTTTACTGAGCAATTCAACTAGTCATCCTGGTTTACTTGTCAAGGCGCCCTGTAAAATGTACAGTGCAATGTTTCAACGATCAAGTAGACGATTCCTGTTTGATGTCTAAGAGCCATCACCACAGGAATATTATGCATTCATTCAAATTGATATGAAATTTACATCAGTACAATAATTAATCAAAATTTTACCATGATGTACAAAATAGATGTTTATCAATTCCTTTGTCTAACGTAGAAGACATGAAATTCTAAGTGTTCCTTGTGCTGAATGTGGTTTTGATCCTGGAAAATGTAGGGGCCATCCATTTCTTTCATCATTTCAACAAGTGAGCGAAACAGTTGACCCTCGTTAATAACAGCACTAATATACAAGATTCTGTTTATAACAAGGATATTTTCAGGTCCCAATCCTTTGTTTTTCATTGTTTTCATTCCTGATAATACACGTACAAGGGTCCTGTTACAAAAAGAAAGACCTCTTATTAACGAGGCTCAACTGTACTTGTTTTGTTTGTCCTCCACCAGAGTAATGAAACATGTCATGTAATACATTGTAATAAGACCAACAACTGTTTTTGTGGGGAGGAGGTGGAGGTAGGGGCTTAGTTCTGGTTACAAAAGGCTTTCATACTGACCGCACTTTCTGCTCATTCAGTTAGAAGAGCTGATGTATGTGTTGAACGCTGAGCCAATCGGTGATGAAAAGTACACCTGGCCTCTGCTGTGAATGGGCACAAAGTGCTGTGGCAAGAAACAAGAAAAGCATTCAGAGAAACACCAATAAGGTGATAGATGATGAAGCTTTAAAGAGCGATGTGGCCTTAATGAAGAGCTTAAAAGGTCAAATCTTTGACCAGTTAAGTTTAAACTGTTAAGTGATTCACCACTTCAAACATGAGGAGGTTAAACAATTCCATGACAGATATTTTTATGAAAGTTCCAAAGTCTGGTAATTTGCAGGAGCAGGGGGGCTCTGCTGATTATTCACATGTTGGTTGTCTAACATTTGTGAGAATCTATTTTTCAAAATAGGATATGATGAGGTGAAAATCAATCGACTATTTCAACAGAAATAATTATTAGCATGTACAATTGCATTCTAAAGGCAAATTTTAGGTGAAATGAGTAAGCTTAAAAGTACCAGAACACCCCTACCCAATAAGGCCAAAAACGTACCAGTACATGTACCTCTCCTCCAAATTTTTCTTTAAACAATTTGTAAAAATCATACATTTTTTTGTGATTTAATGAGTTTTAGTACATGAACCCAATGCTTGATACTGTAGAAAGGGAGGTTGAATATTCCATTATTTTAACTGACTCTGACTCACCAGTGGTTCATAAAAGCTTATTTGTTCATTATGTGGAGAAGGCTTGCATAAACACATCTCATGCTTCAGTGAATGCCTCTGGTTTAGTATGCATGCCCGTTAGATGTATTTGTAAGTCCATGACGGTAGGTGTACAGTGTACATACAGGTGTGTTGAACATGACTTGGCCCACTGCCTATAAAAGCCTACAATCATAGCAAGTGCATGTACATGTATACTCTTGTACACTGAAGCCTCAGAGTACATGTACAGTATTGAAAAGGAAGTGCTAGCAATAAGATGGAACAAGTATTGCACAAATGACAAACCTTATTTGAGAATTCGACCAAAAGAACCATGTCTTCATAAACAAAACTAAACAATAATGTGGTTTGTAGGCCAAAAATAGCACAGTGACTGGAGCCACTGACATGACATGTAACATTGTAGGTGGAATAGATACTCGGTTGGGCATGCAATTTAGACAGAGCAATGAAGCTTCAGTACCAGTGCGCCAGAAACATGCCAAGGAACACAGTATATGGATAGAGACTTTGCATGGTAGCCATCTTGCAGGGCAGCTCTTTTGTTCCACGGGGAAGCCTTCTTCGTGCATACCCTGTGGAACAAAAGCACGGCCTGCAAGATGGCAGCCATGCGAACTCTCTATGGAGGGAATAAAGCACAGAATTTTTTCCTGTGTTAAAGCTTCAGTGTACACATACGTGTACATGTATGTAGTTCTCAGCCAAATTTTGAACTGGATTAAGGGGGGCAAAGCTGACGAACACGAGAACTGCATTGCAATGATTACAAAATACATGTAAAGTGACTTCAGACCATCACTGTTTAATAAAAACCGAGTTCAAGGGACAACACCCACAAGTACTTTGAAAGCGCAAAGCCAATTATGTTTTGATCACTTTTCTTCGTAATTAACTTTTACACAACTGGGAGTGTCTGAAGTCTTCAAATTATTTTGTCATCTTACCCTTGTGCACTGACCACTGAATATCCATTGTTCTTTAGCTTTGTTCCCTTCCAACCAGTTCAAAAGGACTTGACTGCAACACCACGAAACTTTGGGCCATTTGTCACTACGGTACCATCCCATGACTAATATCGTCACTGTTTTCATGTAGAGCCACACAGCTAGATTTTGAAGAAAAAAATGGCTTTCGAGAAATTGCCGGAGAAGCTTCTCCTAGTGTATGTGTATTTCAAAACTGCAAAATAGCAATATGGAACAAATTTATGCAGTAAAAAAACCTCAAATGATTCTTTGACAGATAAACTTTGCTTGAACTAAGGACTTAAACTGAACACAGTGGTTCATTAGCCAAAATCAATTACATTTACATGTAGTAAAGATGTGTGTCCGTTCATGGAATTGAAAATCCACGTATTCCTACTGTGGCCTTTCTGTGCAACGTACTTTTTCAAGTGCATACAACTGTTACATTGAAAGAAATATGTGTGGCTCTTCATGAAAACAAAATTCTTAAGTTGACCTACATGTACTTTTTGTCCTTTTCAGTCAATGCATTTTGTATGTGTACAAGTTGCAGCAAGACTTGTGTCTCTTTGTAAAAAATGCAAAATGCAGTTATCCAGATTTTGGTCCCTACATCTAACAACATGAATGAAATCGAAATTGAAAAAATGCTACTTTTGACATGTGTGGCTCTTTGTGAAAACAGTGATGAAATCAGGACTAGTTACACATAAGCCATAATATATTCTCGGCCATTGTAGCAAAATTTAGTTAATTTGTGTCAAATGCTGGTGACATGTATGTGGAAGGCTCAATAAATTCAGAGAAATTGTGTTCTCTCTTATTAAGAGTGTAGTTGTCATCTTTCATGCCAACGAGCAATTTGCCTCGAAGTTGGCAAAGTGGATGGCAAGTTGTTACATGGGATTCATTAGGATCATCGAAGGGGACAATGCCAAGAAGTTTAATAGATAAAACTTTTAAATGATATATAAAAGTTATTTCATGCTCTGTTCATTCTTTGGTATAACTTGAAGAGAACATTTCGGAGTAAAAGAAGAGTTAATATTTTGCTGAATTCTACGGAATCTAAGAAAACCCAAGACCTCCTGAAAAACAAACATGTCGGTGTTCGTTCCCTGACCAGCTTACAAAAATCCATTTCTGCTTTCTGTTGTACAGATCCTGAAGGTTTTAGCCTGACCGTAATGTTCCTGAACCTTCTAAGTTCAATTTCATTCTTCACACGTTGTTGGGGGTTTAGTCTGAGGTAGGGGTTTGAAGTGTTGAGGTCGAATCCATCACTGGTCCCGGCAAGTTCATCAAAAGTCCATCACAATTCATTCAGTCTTCAACCAAGTCATACACTATTCAAGTGATCTCTGACAAAAACTATTCCTTCGTCATAACTCAATCTTTAACTTTTTACTGGCTTTGTGAAAGGGCTTGTGTCTATACTTGTGAAGGGACTTGTGACGGGTGCGCTCTGACCACGGGGGTCATCTTGAATCCAGATTACATGCACATCCAGCAGCAGCGTTGTAACAATGACACTGGAGCATGCTCACTTTTCTTGACTTTATCATGGTAAAGCTACCACTGGTCGTTTGTGTGGCCTCCACCAATGGCGGTCCACACTGTGATGACTACCATACAGAACTACTTACATTATCATTGATCACATTGTAAATTCAGTTCAACCTTGGCTCGTCTGCTTATAATTTACCACTGAAACACACAAACATTCTCACCATGTCATCCCCATCCATTAGTATCTTGGCGACAGGGTCCAGGCACAGACGGTCGGGGGCATTCCGGGGGTTGAATTTGCTGGGCAGCCGACAGGCGTAGAGGGCACACTCCTCGTCCAGGAGTGCTTCGTGGAAAAGCTGGTTTGTGGTTGCTGTAATGACAGGAAATTCAAACACACAGAGAGGATCACAAAAAGGGGGAATTACAAATGGAGAAGTTGAACACAGACAGATACTTGGAATTACAAAAATCAATTCCAAATGAATGAGACACTGAAGTCACACTTCATCATTAACCCTCACACTCTCGGATCAAAGCATCGCAAGGTATCAAAGAAACAGTATCACGTCAGGTCAAAGGAAATAGAACAAATCATTTACTTAAAATGAAGATGCACAGGTTCACTCAACTTCACAAATCCAACTAAAAATTACTCACCGGACAAAAGAGGCTTCATTTTGCTCTTTAAAAAAGCAGCTGCTCCCCTGTTTGTCATAAGCTCTGCTCCGAGAGACAATGACCCTTGACCTTTGAACTTTAAATGGCTCCAAGGCCTCTGCGGCTCTCCATGTGAGTATGGCTTAGGTTTCTCATTACCTGCATCACCCACAGTAGTGGCTTCAAGAACTTGATCAATAACATGCAGTGTATTATGCAAGTTTATCTCTTTTAGAGGCATGGACGTGGCTTTTGTTTGGGTTGAAGTGGGCGCAGAAGTGGGATTACCAGTTCTGCTTGAACACTGCTGTGACAGGTTGTCATCAGCTGCAACTGCCTCAAAGTTGGATGTTTCTGTTGTTGCTCTGGTTGCAGAAGCAGGATAATAGTCAAGACCTGATTCTTGCTGCAGGGGGTTGCTATTCCTGGCCTCAGTTTCTGACACTGTGGCTGTAAGGCTGACAGACGGCAGATCGCTTGTCAAAGCTGTTTGGTGCTGGGCAGGACTGAACGAGGTTGGTTTTCCTTCAGCACTCGGGGGTACTTGGCCAGGTCGCATAGGTATCGGAGACACAAACTGCACAGGAGAAACCTCAAGGTCCGGATTTCTACTCAAGGCAGACATGCTTCGCATTGCAAGTGGAGTGTGAATGGGCGGGATATCTTGACTGTACAGAGCGGGCTGGTTGCCCAGGACACTCACGGATGGCAGCAACTGTTTGAGGGTCAGCTCCTTGATCATGGAATGGGGTTTGACAGCTTGGGGAGTGCAGATGTGGGCCGGGGTGGAGGACATCTGGGCAGACACTCTTTCACCAGCGAGCTGTGGATTCCACTCCCTGGCATTTGGAAGGAGTGGCTGCCCAGAGGACAACAGCGATGTCGTACTGCTGGAGAAGACAGATCCCTGTGGCATCTTGGAATTACCAGATCTGTCAGTATTTGGCTGACACGAATGCTCGTGAAGACCCATACTGGCTTGGTTGACAGCGAGAACTGGACTCTCGTGATTGTTAGTAGGTACTGAATGGAAGGAAGAACTGGTTGCTATGCGACAAAAGGAATCTGGTTGGGGATATCCATTTGTGAGGTCATGGGAAGAACCAGAGGGCACGATTAATTTCTGGGAATTCCACATCCTGTTTGGGAGGCTTTCTTGTCTGCTGCAAGGGTGCTCTATAGACAACTTTTGTGAAAAACTGTTGATTGGTTCTCCAGTTCCACTAGGAATGAAGTGACTGGCTGTGCTAATATCAGTTTCTGTAGCCAGCTGAGGTCGAGAAGCAGCGCCCAAAGGTCTCCGCGAGGTATGAAGACCGTCACTTGCATTCTGGCCAAGATGTCGAGAGGACATTGTGGTGGCAGCTTGGGAGAGACTTGTTTTGGTTCGCTGCGGGTTAACATCGTCAGAACAACCATGATGGTTGAATTCTACTCTTTCTGCTGCCATATTCTTGTTCAACATTTCCTGTGGTGTTTCCATCTTAATCTCAGGCATCCTGAGATCAGGAGTTCTGCTCCTGTTTTCTGGCTTGCTTGGAGAGTCACATTCAGCCATTTCAACAAATGGTTTCTCAGGAGTGTTCAAAGTTTCAAGAGGCCTGTGGAGACTCTGATGCCACAGTTCAGAAGCATCACAACTGGTACTCTCATTGGACATTTTAAAATTCGATTCAGAGTGGAATTTCATTGGCGTTGCTGAAGGTTGCGAAAGCCCATACATGTAGGTAACATTTCTCGGAAGTTGGCTTCTTTTGAAGGGACTTCCCGGGCTGTGATTAAATGGTTTCTTTCCAAATTGGGCTGTGTGGTTTGTTGATGGCTTCTGTAGGCTCTCTGTGGCTTTCCCAGGAGCTGTGCTCACGCCCAGAGTTGGAGCAGAGTCTTGCTCTGGCATTTGGAAGAATTGTTTCTGCTGTGACTGAGAGGAACTTTGGAGTAGGGCCTTCCCTGGCAGAGACTGTTGGTCACATTGTAAAGGTACCACTGGGAGAGGCGGTGAATCAACTGCCCTATCATGCCGAGCCTCTTGCTCCTTCCTTTCTTCAGGGTCTGCTGTTGGTGGTGAAAGAAGGCAGTCATCTTGCTGGAGCCTCTGAATCTCTGACAAAAGCTGTTGCTCAATCTCATCCATCTCCTTCCACAGTAAAAAAACAAGAGACAAAGACAAATTTTAGATGGTGTGTTCATGGATAAGAACTCTTTAACTGCTGAGCAGCCAGAATCAACCAGACTTGAAACAACTGTAGCCTACACAGATGACTATCATTTACAGCCTAAAGTTTGCAACAAATTTATCTAATTATATTTATATATAAAATGAAGGTTCTGACCACATACATGTAGCTACAGCAAACTCTTTCAAGAAAAGTTTCAATCATGCTTGTTTTACTCATTTCCACTACAGAAAGGCCACAGAATTGTTCTCACTTGCCACACGCTCTTGGCAGACATTGTTGTGTGTGGAGGGAAACGAGGCTACTGAAGGCTTGAGAGCAATCAAACAAACGGGTCATTTTGAACAAAAAGGCTGCATATTAGACAACTAACATGACCAGCATACAGACGAACCTCATTAATAAGAGGTCCTCCAGGATTTGCAAATTACCTTGTTATAACATGAACCTCATACTTTGTTTTATCAGCAATGACAACAATGAAAAACAAAATAATGGGAGTAAAAAGCTTGTTACATGTACATGCAGAATTTGGAATGAACAGTGATATTGACAAGGTTAGACTGTATTTCGGTCATTCCATGAGGTTGGGGCACAATTTGTGACGGCGTCAATTGTTACATGGGTTCCGTAAAAATGAACAGCTTTTTCCCTGCATGTGGATTCCAAATTGACATTGTTATACATCTTGCAAGGCTAAATACAGAGGTGTGTGTTAATTTCCACAGTAAAACGTCATAACAGGTGGTAAAAGTTACCGATATAAAAAGGACACCATCACAAATTGTGCCCCAACCATATGGAATGACTTACAGTGTATTTACTTCTGTTAATCAGGTTAGCCTCAAATTTCATAAATGGAACTCCTTGGGTGCATTAGGCCTCGAGGTTAGTGTTTGTAGCTTCTGATCATAGGGTGGGGGAGGGGGTCGAATCCAGCTCGTGGCAGCATGATATAATCGTAGGCACGTCATTTTACCCCCATGCGCCCCTTTCCACTCAGAAGTGAATGGGTATCAGTGAGGCAGATGTGGTAATTATGTTCAGACGTTTGCGCCTAATATGGCTGTATCAGGCTAGTATACTGCCCAGGGAGGTGAAATAGTTTCAGATGTTGTGAGACCAATGAGCAGGAATGATGACATTTATTAGTGCCTTTGAATTACAGATCTGTGAGATACATGTACTGTGCACCTTATAAATGCTTTGATGCTATTATAATTGTTGGCCTTGGCTGTCATTGGCTGCAACTAAATACTAACGACAAAGCCTTAAACCTTTTTACAAGCCAGCATCCACGGATATGAGACATGGAAGACAGCCAACCTTTAGCTCCTGGCAGTGCACAGCGACCTGCTGCTGCAGTTGTAAAATCTGGTCTTGTTTGCCCTTGATGTTGGCTCCCTGTTGCTGCCCCTCGTTATTGGTTGGCTGGTTCACACTGAACAGGTCCAGACTCCGAGTGTCCTCATCCACAAAAAGCGCAGTTGCCACTTCATCCTGAATGTAAATCAACATCAGCAGATATGCAAGGCTATGAATACAATGAGCCTTAATTTCTACAGAAGTACAAGCAAGATGAGCTTTGTATCTCCAATTCACATGACAGAAGTGAGCATACTGAATTTCAATGAGACATATTCACATTATATAAAAGCAAGCACACTGACTTTCAACAGGACCTACCTTGCCAGGTACACTAGCTGTTCTTATACCTGGGGGGCTGAGTATATCTGCCCATTTCACTGACAGGGCTCTGCTCTCCTGGATTGGTGACAACCAAAAATTTAAAGAAAGTACACGTAATAATTCCAAATTAAGTTTACTTCAATATTAACTCTGGAATGATTAAACTTTGATTCGAGATATCTGTAATAGTTGTTCTACTCACTGCAACATGAACAAAATGCGGTTGGATCAAAGGGGAAATAAGTGCACGTTGAGCTTATTTACATTCAGTACAGAATAAAAAAATGAGAACACTTTTAATATTATGATGGGGTGTGGTTTCTTCTCTTGTACAGCAAAGTATTGTTTCTGGTTGCTGGAAAATATGTACATGTATACAAGATTGTGGTTGTACTGTGTTATTGAGGTGTGATACCTGGCTACATGGTGTTTCAGGTTTACTGGCTTCTGGCTAGCACCCCCCAAAATGATATTGACAAATGGGAAGAGCCACCAACATAGGGCTGGATAGCTCAGTTGGGAGCGCACCGGTACAGTAATCCGGAGGCCACAGGTTCCAATCCTGTTCCAGTTAATTTCTTAGTTCATCTTTATAATCACTTATAAGCACCTAGTCAGTTTCCCTATATAATTTGTTTTATAAAAAGAAACTTCAGCATTACATTGTAAATCTTTGAGACTTTATACATGGGTACAGGTGAAAATTCAGCACTTTGGCCTTCAGAGTTCTGGCTTTATGCTGTGCTACAGCATACATTTACTGTGTCCAGTTTCAGTGGAAATGACAAAGCTGCAACCGAGTACGAAATTTTCCACAACTCTTATCGCTTTTCTTCAATTTTCCTACATTGCCCTTGAATGTCAAGGCAGGGATTCTTGAGGGGGGCTGAGGAGGGCGAGCTGGCCCACAGCAAATGCAAATGTTGCCACCTGTAACAGTGTTACTGACATGTAATGTGAGATGGCAGCATAGACCTCTATCATGGTGTAGCCATCTTGCTTTATTCTACCATTCAAAGTCATGTGACAAAAGTGAGGCTGGAAGGAAAAATTGGTCCCTTTTATCAACAAGTGAAGTTATATTACTAGTGCCAATGGGTCTACAGGGAACAAGACAAACATGGTAGCATCACGATGAAGGTCTATGGCGCAAAACAGCTGAAGAGCTTGAATGAGGTGGGCCGCCTCACATTTCGGGTGAACCCTGCTTCACAAACATGCATACTTGGACAAACCTTGTTGGCATTCGGCTTCTTCAGTGCTGAGGGTGGTGCCACGAGGGCCGGGGAACAAGACGTGTCCTGCCCCCTCAGAGCAGCATGGTGGCGTGGGTTCAGGATACGGCTGGCCTGCAGTGGGTGTCAAAAGCAACAATCATCTCCTTATAATGAATTATTCCAAAATCCAGATAAATTCTGACAGATCTTAATCTTTGAAAGAAATCTTGTGGCATTAAAAAGTGGAAATTTTGCGAGAATGGTACAATGTATGTCCGATTCTCTTCAAAGGTGCTTCAAACTGACCTCAAGACATCATTGGAAATATCTGTAAAAGCTCAGCATGATACTTAAATGCAGAGCGACTACACAAAGGGGAAATGTACAGTGGGGGAAGTTGGTTCTTTTATATTTAAAAAAAAGCAGAAGCAACATACTGTTGCGGGAGTTCTCATCCTTCTTGGTGCTGACATCATCACATGTGACTTATTGACAGCCTTGCAGGTGGACCGAGCGACAACTAAAGAGGACAAAACAAGGCGCAGGTTGAATGGAGAAGAAAAAAATTCACAAATCTCTGAAAAAAAAAGCTGACTCAAGCCAATGCCACAAACCCTAAGAATTACAGAAGAAAGCACAAGGCCAGTTTATCAATTTGAAATTAAAGGTAAAAGCTTCATTCAGGGCCTGTTTGTTTCACACAGATCTGGATCTCGATCAGTGATCACCAAACTGGTTCGCTCCGTCCATTGGGTGGGCTCTGGTGTCAGTGAACCAATGAGTGAACACTGATCATGATCCGGATCCATGTGAAAAAACAGGTCCGTAAATTTTTACAGTGCAGACCTGTTGTTTTTGTGTTGGTCAGCCGTTCGAGCGGCTGGCTGTTGCTTGAAGGTACCATGTTTTCAGCCAGACTCAAACGTGACAAGATGTGGTTGGCAAAGTCCGTGTACACCCGGTTGAAGTTCATGTTGCGGGGCCTCTGGTAGTAGATTGAAGTTCTCATGGGGCCCTGCAACAAGCATGAAACAGGAATATGATCCATGTACATCAACTTGAATGGGATGGGACACACCACACAGAGTTCACTGTCAGGCCGGAATACACGTACATGTTGCAGGGCATCTGACTGGAAAATGACATTTTCAACGGGACCTTGTAACAAGCACAACTGGCTCATCAGTACAAATCTGACTTCAAATTAACATTTACACATCGCCCTGCAACAGCATAGGAAGAAAAATACATGTACAGTGTATGCTTCCTCAATATTAATTTAGATACCTGTACAATTCATAAAGCTTGGAAAACGTTAGTATTGTGGAGCTTCTGATCGGAGGCTAAGGTTTCACCTGGGCCCTGAAACTATCACAACTGGAAAATTCAGTGATTGTCTGAATTACTTTTTGACCACCCTGAAGATAATTGACAATCTTGTAGGATAAACTACATGTACTTAAAATCATGAATTTCCTTGAGATAGCGACTGCTAAAAAAAAAAAGCACACAGACTTTTTTAACCTGTGGCCTCACCTGAGACTGCCGGCCACAATACATGCTTTCGTGGTTTCTACCTGCCCCTGTGGCTGTGCCAATTGTCTGCCTCACTGCTGGTGCCTGGCGTTGGAATTTGGCCCCAGTGTTGTTGAGGATACTCGCGAGGGCCCCAGCATCCGGCTCAAAATTGATGTCCATTCCTAGAGGAAACAAGACCAAGAGGTAAAATGCAATAGCATTTCATTTAATGCAAAGTTTGACTTAAACAATTGACAAGGTATGTCCAGGAAATTCTCCTCAAGGAAGTGTACTTGTTGGTGGCAAATTCTGTATCACAAGGCTATTTTTATAAAAGAAATGCTTTGACTTGGGATGCATACAGACATATCAAAGCTCGGTGTATATCTACAAAGTTTTTACCCTTAAAGAGCTGAAGTGGCCAAAACCAGCAAAGTTGATTATATGTATCCTTGTCATACTGACAAGCTGGTTTTTATTATTTTGAGTTTTGTATGTGTAAATCTTTGTATGTGATTTTAGGAGACTCTCTCGACAGTGATTGAGTTCGCTTTTAGGTTATCCTTTAGGGGTGTTAGCAAATGTTGTGTAAGTCTAGTATGTCTCTTAGTTTTGTACTTTGTGTCTGTATTCCCTGGAAAAATAATGAAAAAAAAATGCCCCCATGTGCATTTTTTCCCATTATCATCTCAACACATACATGTGTATTTGATGGCCCTGAACATTTCAGATTATTTCTGCCAATGTCTTGCTGTCATTTTGACACCAGTTCTAGGTTCCCGCAAAATGACAACTTTCCTAGCACAGGGCAGGCCCAAAAGTTTTTTTTTCATTAGAAAATCTAAACACCAGTTCTAGGTTCCCGCAAAATGACAATTTTCCTAGCACAGGGCAGGCCAAAAAGTTTTTTTTTTCATTAAAAAATCTATTGTGCTACAACTTTGCCCTTCTCACAGATGCAGTCATACTGGACACCTCATTTGGCAAGTTCACTTCAAAATGGTCACAGGATGGCTGAGATCTTTGACTTCCCCCACTCTCAAACAACCCAGAATGCACCCGATTCCCACAAAACTGGCGTCAAAACATGCACATGACATCAGCAGAAAAACCTGTGATAGCTGAGCTGGATGGAAAAAAATCTCATGATGTGGGAGGAAAAGTTAACAAAGTGGATCTGAAGAGAGAGCGAATCCGTCCACCCTACGACCCTTTCAGCATGAAGTTTTCTAAATACCTTTCCAAGAACAGCAACTGCAACCCAAGTGTGGAACTTTTCATTATGTCTGTACGTGTATAGCTCTGGACTGTATAAACACATCATGTTTCTTCTCATTTACCCTGCTGCTGCTCGGCCAATGAAGGGTTCCTGCCTTTGTGTTGTTCCTGTTCCAGGGGGTCATTCTGCAATGCTGGCTTGCTGGCCTGGCCTTCCACCTGACGGCTGCCTGTGGTTTTGATGTTCTGGGTATTGTCAGCTCGTCCCTGGAATGTGCTCGGCAAGGCGCCCAGGGTTTGCCGACCTGGCTTGGCTTGGGTAAATCCAGATCCACCTAAATACAGAAATTGACGAAGAACAGTTTTTACAACAGAGGAAAGGGTGGCAAAATACAGATCCAACACTATATATATATATGTACTTGGCATGTATGGACTTTTGCTTTGCCTTCATGAGTTTTTCATGTCAAGATGCAATCAGTTTGAGCACATTCAGACAAAATCACACCAGTTGGTGTCATGCAAACCCAAACCAGTGCATGACTGTGCTGTGCTCTTTGCACGGGAGCTCACATCAGTAACAGCCCAGGGCCTGTTTTTTTCACACTGATCCAGATCATGATAAGTGATCCCACATTGGTTCACTGACACCTGAACCCACCTAACTGATAGAGTGAACTAGTTTTGGGATCACTGATCGAGATCAAGATCTGTATAAAACAGATGGGCCCCTAGTGTCACCTACTGATTCTACTGCTACATAGACGCTGCATGCATTTTCATAATACAAAGTTCCCCTAAACCTAGCGCCTACCATAGCCAGCCACAGTCAGCCTGCCTTGCTGCTGGGATTCAGAAGCAGGCAGGCCGGCATTGAGAATGCTCTGCAAGGCTTCGTCGTCCGACTGGAAGACGTCTTCGTCCCATTCGTCCATGGTGGGTGACACATGCTTGCCATCGTGATACCGGGCATGGAAAACAGTGCCTGGCTTTGTCAGGTCAAACTCCCGGATCTGTGAATGGAATATAAAAGTGGGTGGCACCAAACAACAGGAATTAAGGGTTTCATGCAATGCAATTTCTTGTTTGACAACTATCCTCGAAAATGTGCCTATGTGCTCAAGTTTTTACTTCGCTACTTTTGAATGTATTTTGGTACATGTACCTTTTCAGTTTGTATGCTAATCCAATTTCGATATTCATGAGCAAAACTGTGGTGTCATTCCACAGAGAAAACTGCAATGTTTATACATGATTTGCACACACAAAAAAGCTGATGGAATGTTTATTTCTTGTTCTAAAATTCCCCTGCTTCAGTGTTCCACTGCTGCTTGAGTAGATGACAGTGTACTTGTGAGCTCAGCCTTTCTCAGCAATATTTTCAATTATGAGTAAACATTGGGTTCACAATCTGAACAGAAAAATCATTTAAAATGGGCAGTGTGTGCAACAATGCCTCTGTTGTCCAGAGGCCCTTTCCGGTACACTTAACCCTGAAAGGATGTCACATTGTTTTCATGAGCTGAAGAAGAGAATAAAGTTGCATAAAAGTGGGTCGAACAAAACTTTCTTGCCTGGAACCTTTAATAACAGATTCAAAGTGGAAACAGAAGACTGATTCCATGAGCTCTGTCCACTAAGCGAGCACTTATTTAAAACCCTTCTTTCTGTGAAGCTTAAGATCTTTGATTGGGAGTTACTGAATTCGATTGGAAACAAATACATATACCTTTTGAGACTGAAAATTGAATTTTCTGGTGCTTTTTCAGTTTGCAATGGCAAAGTACCACTTTGGATGATGGAAGTTGAATGAAATGATGATGGAGGTTGAAGAAGGCAAAGGCTTTTACATGTACCTGTGTACACTGCTTCTTGCTGCAAGCTTTTCCCTAGACAGGAAATACAAAGACAAAATATAGAGAATTGCAATATGTTCACAGTAAATTTACATGTACGAAAAAACTAAAACAATTAAGCAGAAACACTCCAAATGAAGACAGAACACAAAATGAAGAAAAGCAAAACAGACATAAAACAAAGCTGAAAACAAAACAATTGCACAAAAAGAAACGCTTTAAAAGAATATACCATAAACCTCCACATATATTTTGTGTGGGGGGGTTCAGGGGAAGAGGGTTGAAAGTGTCGCTGAATATAGATACATGTTCAGATTTCAAAAGTAATAGCCTATTCTTAAGGCAAATGAAAAAGCTACCTTAAGTGAATATGATTTTATGTAATATGTCAAACATTTGTATAATATACATTGAATATATTTGATGTCACATTCTTGTTTCCTTTTGCAACAAGCATGAACCAGCCTTGAGTCTGTTCACCAGTCTAACCTTGTTGAAGGACGACTGCCAGGACTTGTGCAGCTTGGCGAAGTCTGGCACCGGCCTCACCCTTCTCTTGGATCTGCAGGCAGGGCTGGCCTTGCTGTCTGCCGGGGTGGTCGCCTTGGCCGCGGGCGTTATTTTAACCGGTACTGGAATGCGACTGTCGAAGTGACGATTTGTACATGTAAATGCACGGTGTGGCATATTTACAATTACTGTGCAAACCCATAATCACAGGAATACATACGTACATGTTGTCCATGATATGAACACCATTTTACATACAACAATGATGTTAGCATGTGGTGAGGTTAACAAATCAATCATCAAGCTTTGTGTCAGCTAAGAATGGATGCTTTAAGTTTGGCAATCCTGAAGTTTCCACAATGCCCAGTCGTTCATAATGGTGTCTTTGTAACCAAAGTGTACCACTGATTGCTCAGTGCAAATACGGCCATCATGGTAACACAATTAATGATAAATTCGATTTTGAACATTACCTTTGCTTGTCTTTGCCACCTGGCTGCTTGACATTTTCCTTGTTTTTGGACAAGCTGCGTGAAGTTGTCCGGACACCAGCTGTCGCTTTTTTTGCCCTTGGAAGTGGACGAGACCTAGGGCAGACCCATTTAAACAGAAACTTTAGACACACTGAAATCTGAGCAAAATGCATCCTAAAATTTCATTTTCAATTTCTCAGTTTGGTTTGCCAAGAACTATTACAGCATGTGGGTTTTTTGGATCCAAGCCTCCTTTTAAAAGAATGACAAATGCAACATCCTGCTGAACGCACACGTGCTGCTGTTGTGAACTGCGATCGGTGAAAAACGATCGTCCCCTACCTTCTTAATTTACATCGGTGGTTCTGAAAACAAAACTGTTTTTTGCAAGATTTTCAAGTCAACTATTTCAGAGAGGTATGAATCGAGTCCCCAGCAATTGTGTTTATCTGAAAATGAAGCCTGATTTTCCAAATTGCAGAACTGGCTAAATTGCGAAACTGGACAATCAACTGTAGTGTCCTAATTACATACATGTACTGAATTAATTGGACTAAAGTAAAGTTATATACATATATGTACCTATTGAAATTTTCTTAGCTGCTTTTAGACCATAAGACTGTAACTGACTACTTTTTGAAAAAAACAAAAAAAAACCCAGAATTTTAACCAACCCTCTCTTGTTCTTTGTGTGCATCACATTGTGCATGCGTTAGGCTGATGAGCTGACCAACTGTATGGAATCTTGTTTTTAACAATCCCTAAATCACAACATCCCCCAAATAATTTCTACGATACAGTTTAAATATAAGTCTCTTATGTACAAAAAATGAATAAGGCAACAAAAAAGTCTCCAGTTTCTGGTCGGCATGCGTGTCACCTAAGTACATGTATATAGACCTGTGTGTCAGCAAAAAAAAAATTATTTTTTATGGCCAAAAGTTGCAAAACTTGCTTAATTGACTGGAATCCTGCTAGTGCATGATTTTAACATGTTTTAGATGGGGTACGGTTGAGTAATATGTATAGTAAAGGAGTCCCTATGCATTTAGTCAGGCATTCTTTTACAGATGAAGTTATTCCTGTATACATATCTGGGAACCAGACGAGGTGGTCTTATATCATGTGTATACAAGCTGCAAATGTGAGGGGGCCACTCTACATGTATTTCAGTGTTGGTAGTGGCGGTATGTACATGTACGTATGCAGTCAGGATGGACATTCCGCGTAATACGTATAGAAAAAAAATTGAGAACCAAAAAAAAAATAGTTGTGTTGCTGCACCACTTTTGGAGCCAGCCCCTGACCAGAAACTGGAGACTGTTTTATTAACCTAGCTAATGTGAAGATTTACCAGTAGAGCCATAAGAGGGAAGATCTCCTTAAACGATCATCGCGGTGACTTTTTTCAAACCAATATTCCTTCTGCTATCGGAAATTGTCAGTTATCTCACTGTGAAATATGAGCTCTGTGTAGTTTCAAATGTATGTTTTGGACACAAAAGTGACTGCAAGATTTTCTACCAGTTCCGCAAACGAGTTTTAGATACATGTATGTTGCAATACCTGCTTTCAGTGTGTGTGTGACGCACATCCTGTGTTGGAGAAACAAGACCTACAGTGTACCTGTACCTTGCATACCCAGAACTGTGGGACTTGACTCAACCCAGACAGATGTCACACCCCACAGTTCTGGGGGTAACCACTGTGTGGTTTACGGAACCGGCAAAGGTTTGTAGAACTGGCTAAACTACTACTGACATGACTTACCACCAAAAAAGCTTGTTATACCAGCATTCGACTGACCAAAATTGTTAGGTTGAGTATCATAGACCTACATGTAGGTCTACAATGTACATGTACGTAGGCTGGCTGGATAATTACCGGATATTTCTGGACAAAAACCTTTCCACGAAAGTAAGTTTTCGAGGCACCAGGGACCATGGACTGTTCGTGTTTGTGAAATGCCAGATCTGTAATGTCTGTGCATGATTTGGTGAGGCTCATCATCTGCCACTCTGACATCGGACCCCTTTTTGGGCGATGCTGGCATGGCTGGGGGTAGTGCTTAACTCTCTCTAAGAATCACCTCTTTCATGTCTTGAACATTCGGACATGTCATGACAGAGGTGTCTTAATTGTATGCAGTCTGCACAGTCTGCACGTCCGGATACTGGACACGGTTATACTAGTACTACATGTGTAGCGTTTGACTCTGACACCCATCATCTGATCCAAAAAGTAACGTTAGGGCCTTCGGCTATAGTCATGATGTCATGATAGTAATACAGCTAGGCTCAGGAGTAGGACATGAACATGATCATCACTGATCAAGGAACCTGCATAATCACCCTTCAAAAAAGTGGCTGTGTAGCTAAATTATACAAACCTGAGATTGTAAGTTGATGTTGGACGAATTCGAGCTTCACCCGAAGTTGGCATGATGTACTTTGATGAAGTGTTTTTTAATCCAATTAAAAATAAAAAAAAAATGTACAATTTCTACAGCAGCACTGCAGCAGCAACTTCTTTTTCACATCTCATTCACGCATGCACACTGCGCATGGATCCGATCCGTACAATAACATTGAATTTCCCAGACGTTTGCTTTGATTGGTCACTTGTACTGCATCCAACCAATCACAGCCGTTGTAACGCAGGTAACGCGTCACCGAAATACATGTTTATGTATTTTAAATCTGCACACTTATTTCAACGTGTAGTTGGTACTCAGTGAAGAAAGATAAACCCTCTCGATCTCTGCTGGCGGAGGTAAACTCTGCTAGCATCCCGTACTGGTAAAACAAAAACACTGAGGGAAAACCCGTTTTTTCCGTGTTACCCATCATAGCCTTGTCCAGGCGATCTCAGTGCTCTTTGTTCAGGGGAACTGGAAAAAAAGCTGGAGATACTGACATACAGTGTACAGTACATGTACGTAGTACAGTGCGTGCATATAACTAGGCTGCTCACGATGGTCTGTCGTTTCCAAATGATGGGGGGGCACACATGAGAGGGGTTTAAATGTTTCATTCGTCTTCGATTCTCAGAATGGCTTCTTTTTCTGAACAAAAAGGTATTTCTCTTGTTAATATTCCGTCATTCGATTCCATGATGTACGTGCTAATGTCAAAAAGGTCGGTTTATTGTTTGCTCCATCCCCAAGAAAATATCGCGAGCGATCATACCCAGATAAATCGTGAAATGAAGACATAGTTTTATTTAAATGCCCCTGGCGTCAATAATCTTTTATAAATAAGTAAAGTCTCTAACAAACGGCCTGTCAGAGTCCTGACAACCGTAAGCCCACTGTAACTATTCAAGATTTTGACTTTCCTAGCTGGTGGGTGACACGGACGGAGACTTTTATTCAGTACATAAATGCCAGTCCAAAGACGGCGAAGTGTGACTTTCAGCCATCGGTCTTGACGCACTGGTGAGTTTTAATAGAAATCTTGCAACTCTGTTCACAACTTCCACCATTCCTTCTTAGTTTACAAACCCTGATCTATAATTTTAGAAGTTCTCGATCTATAATTTTAAAAAATATAATCAAACAACAAAAGAAACTGACAAATTACCTTTACGAGGTCTATGCAATGCGAACCTCCCTTTGACACCGAAGACAATGCATCCTTGAGTTTCGATTAAACCTATATTCAAGTTTCCAGATGAAAAAAAGGGTATCTTAATGCCTTTTAAGTTTTATAACTTTTGCAAATTGTAATTCCAGGGAGACAACCGGAGTGTTGCATTGATTTGTGAACACAAAGCCTTCTGTTTATTATTATTTTGTAATTCTCTTCATTATTACGTAAGTACACGTGTATGAACCCAGTCATAAATCTTTTCAATGAGCGCACATTGTTTTCCAAATCTTGAGCCGAGAAAAAACCGTAAACCGATTACATGGGCTTAGTGCATCATTTTCTTGGTGGATGACGTCGCAAGAACAGCGCCCTCTCATTTCACATTAACGCTGTCTACGTCTGCGCATATCTGCATCGAAACCGACACTCCCTGTGCTGTACCATGTTTTATTCCTCCATGGTTGGACTTGATCGCGCGCCAGCGGAGTCGACACAGTACATGTACGTGCAGTATCTGTTTCGAAGTGTGACGCCACTCCACTTTAAACCACGCCCACTGCACATGCAGATACACGACCATCGCAGGTACGTTAGTTCGCGGTAAATTGCCGTTATTTTTTCTTTTGATTTTTCGTGTCGAGTCATCCTGAAAGACTCTTTCACAAAAATTTGCAGCCTGAACAGTCTGACTTTAACATACCTTTATGTGTTTTGTGTCTTGACTCCTTACTTTCAATCGTCTGATCGTATTAAGAATTGAAGTTGACACATACAGCCTCGTTTTCAAACGCGGAAGTACGCAGATCGACGCTAAAAGCGTCGTATTGGGATCCCTCTATTATGAGCCAGTTCGCTGTATTACGAAAAGGCAAGGTCATAATAAAGTGCATATATCCACCCTCATAGACAGACTGTCATGCGTGCGGGCTCCTCTTCCCAAATAACTTCAGACGCGCCTGGGTTTAGCCATGCGCTGTTGAAATACCAAAGGGCTCATTTTTAAACGTTAATACAATTAACTTTCAAAACACCTCGTCACCAAAAAGAAAGATAAATTAGGTTAATATAATTATATATTAAGACTATGAAGTTGCACAAAATTGTCTCTTACGAAAAGCAATCGCCCTCAACATTTAATTTCTACTTTACATGTCAAGCGCAGACTTTGATAATTAACCTTTTCAATTTAACAATTAACCTTGTTTCCAAGACCATGCATGGCTGATGAGAACAAAACTAAATAATGTTTTGCGCAATGTTTAAAAAGTCTGGCACAACAGTTGCAAATCTCTAAATAGCAAATGTGTCTGTTAAATATTAAGTGAAAATGCCTCACGTGAAACAGAAAGTGTGTGTTGAGGCAAATGTTGTTGCCAGCCAATGGTGAGCGTTTTGCAAATTTTATGGCCGTCAGTGTATGTAAATAAAGGATCTATCGTTCCCACTGTCAGGCGGACGGAAACGGAAAACGGTCCGTTTCGCTCCGCCGCGATGTGTTGCATTTTGTCCCTTGTTTAAAAATATCATGCATATGTGTAAGAACGAGCCGCACGGGTGTGCGCTTTAAACTTCGCCGTCTGTGAAATCCTAGATAACGATTCAGCTGACCCAGGCAACATATTTTTCCTGCTAAGTTGCGGACAGGTGACTGACTGTCTTACTGCATCCACAGCATTCTCCTACTTCACACGAAAGGCGTCAAAATTAATTTTGCGATGATTCAAACAATCGCCCATTCCCGCCGCAAATTCGTCTCTGCTGTCGAAGGCGAAGTCGCTGTTGGTTACTGAAAGCACGGAACATCGGGTTAAAGTGTAACTGGCGTGGCGCTATAGCATAATGCCTTCATTGCGGCTGCTGCTTGCGGACGTACAACATCTACAAAGAGACACTTCACCAGCGTACACGGCGCGATGAAGGATGCCGTATACACTATTGCCTGTGATTGCAACGTGCAACTTAACTGCAGTTGAACACCACAGTTAACTAGTTTGTTTACTTTTACAGTGGGTGAACTTACATGTACATGTCGCACCATAAACAGATCGTTTAATACCAAAAAAATAAATACTCCATTGCACTTTGCACTTGACGTTTCTTGTCGACTGCTGTGAACTGCCAGCATTATAGGAACTGGAACACTCTGCTGGGTTCAAACCAAAATAGCATGCAGTAGCTGCGTATTTTCTTACACAGGCATTCAGCTATTCTGTCAGTATCGCTGGAATGTTGAAGCCTTCGAATAGCGTTAATGTCGGCAGTTGAAACCATGAGTAAATCATCAATTTCCGACTTGTAATGACTCTGCTTGATAGCGCCTTACACCATTTGTCAACCATAAAGGAAAACTCTACGTTGAAGAAGAAAAGCCTGTCGATTTTTTGAAAAGAATAGTATGGTCTTGCACAGAGCCATCAGGTCACCAAAAGCTTCGGACACTGCTTGAAAACCAGATATGGTCATTCTTTTCCTCAGCTTGAAGAAGACCCCGAAAAGGTGCCTTCTTCCTCTTCTCCTGTCTGTAGCTCTGGTGAATTTCTGGCTTGCAGTAAGGCTCGCAGGTACCAGGGTCTATGCGGACCCAGACAAGAGCGATGACCGAGCTGTGAACCGGGACGAGCCCGTTTTGGGACAAGACAGGCCAAGGCCGTCTAACAGCATTGCTGCTCCTTGCCCGCACTGGTGCCACGGGTTCCCCTTTCGCGGTATTATTAAGCGAACGACGCACGCCGAGGTGCCGACCGACGACAGCGGCAAAAAAAACTCCAAGCCGTACTTTCTCACGGCCGTGCTATCTGTCCGAATTTACGACTGGAAGGATAAAGCGAAGCTCAGCACCCGCGAGCTCATCCAGTGGCTGCGGTACATCAGCTACGCCGGTGGAGACCATGTGTATCTGTACGACGCTTACGTATACCAGAACGAGTCACAGAAAGCAGGCCTGAAGGATTTCATCGCCAGCGGCTTCCTGACGTACACGGACTGGCACCACCGAGCCACACCGTTCTCTCTAGGCTGGACCCAGGCCGGCGCCTACCTTGATTGCCTCGAGCGCTGGGGGAACCTCAGCTCTTGGCAGCTCGGGGTCGACATGGATGAGTACCCGTTCCTGCCGGCCGACCGCGAGCCCGGGTTTCTCGCCCGGTACTTGCGGGAGTTCGACACCTCTTCGCCCACAGCGGCCAGCATCTCCGAGCTCAGCATGCAGAACTTTCTCTACCTTGGCAAACCGCTTGACGTCGCCAAACACCCGATCCTAATTGACAGGATTTGGAGGCGGACCAAAGAGCCCGCAAATCACTTGGTCAAGCCTGTGTACAGGCCAGCCGCCGTGAGATGGCCTGATATACACCACAATTCACTGAAGTACGGGACCAGAAAGATTTTGCCTGAAACTGATCTGCGAATGAACCACTACTGGGGTGCGCGGCTTCAGAACTGGGGCGAAGACACGCAGGAAGTGCTGGAAATGACCATGGAGGACAGAAGTATGGAACCCATTGTTACCAACCTTTACAAATGTGACTCTTGCCGGCCTCCGTAGCTGTGAACCAAATCTGATTCTTCTGTATCCTTTGTGCAAACTACACGAAATCTTATTTTTGTTTTAATTCACTGAGTTTCAAAAGTAAATGATGCTGTTACATCCCACTTCCGGGGCGGAATCCTTAATTTAAGAACTTGGCTGTACCGGTACCACCGTGTCCATTCTTTTTGAATCCAGATAATTTTCCACTACTTATATCTATGTTTCATTTCAATTCAAGATAATGATTTTGTCGTTGTAGCAATTTGGCCGTTGCTTCACGTGTGCCAGTTTACGTACATTAAACACGCTAAATCGGAAAAAGTATTCATTTTTGCCTTACTCTTCTTGATTAAATAGGATTTTCCCGAGAATGGTATGTCTGATTGTTACACAATTGATGTTTAAAATGACCACAAGAAAGGCTTGGCGCAAGAGACACATACATTGCAATGGTATTGGAGAGAAAGTTGAAGCGGGAATTCTGGCCTGGCTCATTAAGGGTTAAATATTTATATTTACAACGTACAGCAGTGCAGCAGTTGAAGGGGAAATTCTGGTCTGGCTCATTAAGGGTTAAATATTTATATTTACAACGTACAGCAGTGCAATGCGTGCTAACCACTTTGCGAAATATAATATTATGCAGTTGTTTTAAGATAAAAAAAATATAGCTATTGCTGCGGTTGTTCCAGTCGTAGATTCTCTCATCTAGGGTTCGCGGCGAAAGCATGAACAAATTCTCATTTTTTAATACTAAAACGTCGACCCAAGAATTACTCTGTGCGGCCGCCATATGCCATGTCAAAGTCATGTCCTGAGTCAAATTTGTCATTATTTTCGGTTTCAAAATAAAACGGTAAATTGTAATGGCAGATTTAGGCCTATAGCTAGAATTTTTTCCGAAATGCGTGGAACCATTCAACACATTTTGACGAATCTGTTACGTGGCTCGAAAATCAGGAATGTATTCCGATATTGTGGCTTACAAACAGTTTTCAGCATTGGAAAAATACCGTATTTGTTGCTAAAGCTTGCCTAGTGTACTTATGGTGGTATACCGTTTCCGACACTGCGTTCCCGTGTCCAAAACTAATTTTCAAACGTCTCGAAATTGATCAAAGTTATTTGTGCAATTGAATTTCTTCCTGTTTCGCTGATTCATGGATATACTAATGTTAGAGAATATGCTCTACTTTGGGTTGTATGAATTTGTTGGCGTTTGCATTTCGAGCCCAATTTAAACAATAACAATAATAATTGAAAGCGATGGTAAAAAACAAATATAACCAGTCCAGGTCATGAACGTATGCAATAAACTATACGGCTCTCTTTTCTGCCTACGTAATTTGACTGTCGACGGTGTAATGTTCTTTCATTGTTTTTGCTGACCCCTTACACTTGCGGCATTTATTATGTTAAAACATCGGGCTGCTTATGTATATAAAATAAAATTCGTTCTTCTCGACCAACATCCCAACGAAAATAAGTGATGCGTGCTTATAATATATTGAGTACATTATGTACTTTATAAGCTCTTCTAAAACGATTTCACGTAAATTTCAAAATCACTTTAAAACTTGGCACTGTTTGCAAATTTGTAAGGGTGTTGACCCGGAATTCAGTCATAAATAGACAGTTTCCTGAACCCAATTAAGCAGGTTTTGTGCTGATTTCTGATTCCATATGTACCAATAGCATATAATACGCATAATTAAAAAATTGAACGATTTCGAGATCGAGGGTGGAAAATGTTTGTAGGTTATGAGTACCATTCTGAAAACATACCAGCTGTGTGCTTTTATTCAGCCAAAAACAAGTGATGTCAGTCGCACAAAAGTGTAAAATGACTGCAAAACATGAAACAATCAAAATATTTTTACAATTCAAAGTGCTTTGTTTTTTTAATTCTTTATTTAGTTTTTGTCGCTACGCTATAAGATTCTGTATTCCATAGACGGAGGCTCCTATATTAGTTGTAGCTGAGTCTTGTGACGATAAGTAGAACCATCAAACTGGCCTTTCACGGTTGTTCAGGAAGAACTAATTAATCTATTGTCTATGAAAAAATAACTGTCGGTACTATCTTGATTAAGAAAACAGTCTCAATGTTGATGCACACCGTGTTCGTGAATTAATGAAGTCAATCTGGGCCGTATACGTGCGCGCTTGTTTATCCAAGGTTCGGGCTCCGGGCATTTCGAAACAGATGTGAACTTTGAATCCGCGTATAATCATTTCTTTTAATTAAATAATAGCATCTGAAAAAATTATGTTAAGCTGGAGAGTGAAAATGTCAAAGTACAATTACATCAGCCTGAATGGTAAGTGGACACAATTTGTTCTATTATAAAGGGCACATTTGCCCACGTTTCACGTGAAGGCCAACCAGCATGCAAGCAACCTGTGCACTTACGAACAAACGATTCATGTGAGACGTGGTGTCGCCATTTTTTTATCGGGGGAGGGGGACCCTTCTCAACCAACCGAATTGCGAAAAAGGTACAAGCGTTTTACAATAATGTAAACATGGCGCCCTTAAGGCAAATGAAGGTTTTTGTCTGCGGTGCATTATTTCTACAACGCTCTCCATTTAGGGATTTTGCAAAGGGTATACACTGGCAGTTCATTGATGTGATCAAAGCGAAAAGCTTTTAGCAAATGGCTACTTTTGTTTTGGTTTTATTCAGTTTAGTTTGTCTTTTAACGCCCTTGCTTTTTGCCAATCTCCATCTTTATCTTTGTTAATCTGTGGTTCTCCAAACGACTAAAAAATGCAACGAAGTAGTAAGTAAAGAAAAATCCAAGACATAAAATAATACAGGTGTAAGGGTTGCTTCAAAACTGGCTTTTCTGTTCAACACACCTTACAAACTCCAGATCACCTAATCTATTAAACACCTGATCAAACTCAAATTTTCCTAACTGAGCAATTGTATTGACTGGCTTCCCCGAAGCTGCTTTATAAATGGTGACATATTGAGTAGGAGAGTGACTGGAGCGTTTTCCAGTCTCCCTAAAAGGTTTAAAACAGCTTCAAACATTAGAGTTCAGGTGTATTCATTTATAAGATTATGTTCATAGCTTTCATTACTGTCTTTTCAATCAAATATTGGAGTGAATTTTCGTAAATGCTTCTTCATGTGTGATATCTGTATTTTGCCTTTTTATGCGAGACATAATCAGAAAAACACGCTGAAGAAATAACACACTGCATTTTTCTGTTTTTTGTTTGGGGGGGGATTTTAGGATTATGCTCAGGAGAATGAAGATTTGGATTTGAGACTGTATCTTGACTTTGGGACGTTTTTGTCGTTTCTTTGTGGTGTTGGTTGCGTGTTCTTGTTTTTATTTTTACTTTGGCTTTTTATTTTGATGGTTGAGTTTACGCTTTTGTGGTCACGCATTTCCATTTTGCCAATAAGCAAACCGTTTTCCTGTGAGTAAGCGTCTCCAGCTTCCAGATGGCATTAATATTATTAACATCTCCACTTGTGTTTTATGGTGACGATGTACATGTGTGCTAACAGCTTCTGCAATCGATTTATCAATGAAGTCTGGACGGGAGTGGGATGATTTAACGTCTGTACATGGCTGTTGGAATAATTTAGCAACTGTTGGAATAATTTAGACTGTTGCTCGCCTCACCAACGCCAGCTGTCCATTTGTGCCGGCACTGAATGGTGCATGGTATGCTCGCCACGAAATCATCCCTGATCCGAGTGGATATATCTTCCCTGCGCGGAAATGCACAGGACAAGGACATGGATGGGATGGGCCTCATTCGTATGAGGGGCGCAGCGCTTGATCATGTTTCCTGAATCTATTTTATATATACGGTAGACTGTTAAAGGGAATTGTCCCCGACTATTTTATGGTTGCATTGCATGCCGTTCACCCTGCCAGTCATTACTTCTTGTTTTAATGTGGCCCACCACATGAAGCTAAGCTTAGTCACAAATTATTCATCAGAGCACACACACCTATTCATCTGTAACAGAGTTCAATTAAGTTGATGTCATACGCAGTGAGTTTTTCAGATTCTAACTCTCAAAATTTTATCTCACTTTCAATTTAGTTACGAGTTTGGAAAATAAAAGGTAATGGAATTATGGAACTATGCATTTCTGCGGGTAGCTGCAGAGTAAGCCAAGTAGGATGCAGGTTGAGTAGAAGGGATAGTAGAAGCGGCATTTTTGATGTATGAAAGACGGCACCAACCGATTTCGCATCACTTGCAAACAAGTAATTACTCAGCATACTTTTTTTTTTACATATGTTGCCTAATATCTTATAGGTAAAAGCTCCAATGTAACGTAATGAACAGCCTGTAAGCAGATACTACACTACAAAAATGGTGGTGTTAAAATCGACACTTTTTGGTGTTATCAGATGACGACATTATACGGTGTTACTTTAACACTGTTGGTGTTACTTCGCACACTTATAAATGTTACAAAACACTGGAGTGTGCTAAAGTGACACAAAATAACACCCAAACTTTAACAACAGTGAAAAGTGTTGGTGCAGTCCTCTGATAACACCGGAGGTGTTAAATATAACACCCCAGTTTTTGCAGTGTGAGAGCTCGTTGGGTTTTGTTAACATAATAAGACAAATATAAGGCATTCTAGTTTAAAGCATTTTGTTAGAGGCATGCAAATAAACATTCTGACTGCCTTTAGATCATCTACGGCGAGATTAATAAGTTACTAAAAACACTGAGAATATTTCCTACAGGAGTATTAAACTCCAAGTGCTTGCAATACGCTCGCAACTATTTTTCGAACCCGAAAAGGACCCGGCTGGAACGCCAACTCTTCGATATAGTCACTGGTTTTCTGTTGTTTTTTTTTAACATCTTTTGGTTATTTTGACAACAGTTTTGCGAAAAACTGACATACCATTCTTGCGAAACGCCCAATTCTCCGAGTTAGGTCGGCAAAACCTGTGCTTTTGTTGGTGTGCGCAATAGAGGGATTTCACATCAGCGCGTTTTCTTAGGCACAGTTTTTCTTCAACTTTGTACTCTTCTTAAATGTGTGAAAACTATCTTACACTCCCATTTAGTAAAGCGCATGCAAAAACACGCACTTAGATTTATCTGTGCTTTCGTCAACAATCCAGGGCGCTTTTACTGTGATGTCATCGAGGGAAGACATAGTTCATGATTGTGCACAATTTTTTGTAAGTTGTGCACCCAGAATTTACTTCTTGAAAACATTTCTGAGAGAGGGATAAAGAGAAAACTTCGAAAATATGAAAAGTTTAGCGGACGGGGGGAGGGCAGGTTACATTTTGGGGCTGTAACTTTGGCTGCATCCGAACCTCTAGTCTAGAGCTAGGTCTAGGTCTTTGCTCCTTTGGAAATGCGTGAAGATGCGTAGACAATAGACCTATAGCCGTAGCTCTGGAAGCCCATTTCGGACACGGCCTTTGTTATGTTCACATTGCTCCAACTGTATTTCTTAATAGCGCCCTCTCTCGACAGGTAATCTGAGAACCATGCTTCACACTCATGGGTCGAGATAAGGCGGCCTGTTCTTGACGCGGGTTTCTTGTTCTCACGCTCGAAAGAGGGGAGAGAACTCATGCATGTGTTTTTGTTGTGTAGTAATAGTGCACTTATTCGCAGCTCTTAGTGTTTTCTTGTTTTGTTATGCAGTTTTTCTTCATGTCAATGACATCGTCATCCAGTGTGACCAAATATGAAAGCGCCGGACCCACATACAGAGCTATGTCATCTTGACTCCCATTTTGTCAGTGATTGGAGTTCGGCTGGCTGCCAAGTTTTGATTAGAAACGTCTTAAGGAGGGCACTACAGACTTCGTTGTTGGACGGGGAATGAAATAGACTCCAAAAATCACCTTTTCTCATTGTCAATTTGGGGTTCCTCGGGGGAAAGAGCATGCGCCCGCTGCTCCCCCCCATCCCTCCCCCGATCCGTCTTTGTCACCCACCCATCAACCGGCACTGTTTTTCTGCACTCCTCGTAGGTCACGCCGTTAACGAAAAAGGCAAATAAAAACATGACAAAACAAAACAAAAAAAAAATTGCCGTCACAAGCGGCTCATCGTGTTAAGTTCATTTCTGGCTGGGCTTTCTCTTGCAAGCACAGTTGTCAAGTTGCGAAAATCTCCGTCCTACCCTTTCTTTGGACTGACCGCGAACTGCCTAATGCGGGCCGCGAAACAGCCTCAAAAGCCTTGAACTCGAATCACTCGACAATCGTTCACGATCCGTCGTTTACAGCGCTGACTATGTTTCATCATGAATATCTGCACGCTATTTTTAGCAGTTATTGAGCAGATGTCCTCAACCATCTGCAACCAATTTTTTATTCTGTATATTTGTCAGTGCTGTATTTTTCCCGAACGAGTTGTTTTGTGAAAAAACTGAGACAGCTGTCAAAGCCAATACTTTTCAGAGGGGCGAAGCGGAGAACGCTTTAAAGGAATATGCCGATAGGCCTATTCATCATTTTCAAGGAGGGGAAGAATCTTAAGAAGACTTCAGATGGTGGGGTGTTACTTGCTCATTATTATGTGGCAGAGGGTAGGGGAATACGTGCACAAGGTGCTGCATGCTGAGGAATCTGGTAACCATGGTAACGCTCCCGCCGGCCATTGTGCAGTGGCTCCCGCCAATGGAGGTGAGCGTTGTGGCGTGAACTCCATACAAAATAACACTCAGTTGGTGTCTGCCATTGAAAGGGGCCATCGGAAGTGTCCAGTGACAAGCTGGTCCTTTTTTAATTACAAGCTGCATCGAGCCCCTCTTGCCAGAAAGTGTACCCTAGGCTTGCCTCAAAATCCACATCTGCTCGGCGTCCCAAAAGTGTCTACGGCACCGCAATTTCCTGGTTTAGGTATATCCTTAAAATCCGCCCCTAATTTAAGCAGGCATTCTTCATTTCTATATGTGTTTTTAAAGCCATTCTTACCCAAAATTTAACATTGCCGGCAAGAAGAAATGACTTAATTTACAAGTGTAAATTGACAGTAATTCCCTGAAGTTGTTTATATACATTTTGAAACCTCTTAACCTTTTATAAAACAATACATGCTGTGAACGTTTATGGAGCTGGGGTGATGGACTGAAAATTGACACCAAGTGGCTTAATAATGTCAACTTGTCAATAGAATTTTGCAGAGTTGGTAATACTTGACTCCATTATGCGCTGACCTACTAAAGACGGCATAACTATACACGTACTCATTACTTTGGGGGTTTATACGCTATTTTATGTGTCTAACATTACAAAACTACGTATAAGGCGCGCACAGACAACTCAGGTTAATCAAATATTTCAAAGTGACACCTTTTTTCACATTATCCAAATTATTCAACTTTTTTTTCAAGTTCAAATTGCAAACCCAAGTACAGCAACAAAAGTTACATGTACTCGAGTGAGATAAGACCAATTATTTAAGCGAAATTCATGATGTCACTTTTCATAATAATGCAAAAACCTTTGGAAAGAAAAAACTTTCTGATCGGATGTGCAAATTTTAAATAAGTGTCTAAAAGCTAAACAACGTAAACGGCATGTAAGACTACCGAAATACATTCTTTTTAATTACAGTAATATGAGGCAATCAGAACTCCTAGGCCAGCAGTGATTCGCATCAGTCAAAGGCCACTTTAATAATACTACCACCAATAATAATTGAATTTATGCTGTGCTTTCTCCAGGACACACCTGTTCGTAATTCATTACATAGTTAAAAATAGTAACTAAGTAGTAACCAAGATTAATATAAAAAAGACCAACACACGACAATCCAAAAAAGAAAATTATAACTGAAATGAAACAACTAAAGTATCATTAGCTGTATATAAATGTTCTAACTAAAAAGAACCCATATCTAAACTTGTAAATACATGTAACCTACACAGTATAACTTAAAAACACACACAAAATGAGCGAATGAAATTCTATACTATACGCCATACAGCATTAGGTCCCTCCCCAAAAGTTAAGAGCGATACAAGGATTTAGAATTACCAAATGCTTGAAAGTTTTTAAGTTTAGTTTTAAAAGAACACAATGAGTGGTCAAATCTCATGTCCGAGGGCAAGGCTTCCACAACCTAGGTGCTGCTGAGGTGAAGGCGCGGTCTCCTAAAGTGGACTTTATGAGTAACGCAGGGTTCAACATTAGTATTCCAAGAACATAAAATTACGGGGTCTTTTTGGTTTGGATTTGTTTTTACAAATGGTCTCCAAATCAACCATACACCAGTAGGCATACCTCTCTTACGTCTTATATTACAAGGTATTATGGGGAAATTAAGAAAGAAAAAACTATCACTGGAACATTTGCTTGCTAAAGAGTAAAAGCGATTCAAGATATCGTGAAGCCTTTTAAAGGGGTTCACTGTGTTTATAAATCAAGGGAAACGCGCACCACATTAAGGGACAAAGTCGAGGCGACTATGATAAACCGTGTTCGAAACGGGTTTCCAGAGCGACAACAAAACCTGATATTGTGTATAGCGTGTACCTGCGTATATTCAACAGATGAAGATTCAGATGCAGCCTTAATGCGCCTTTCCATATGTACGTTCTTGGGTGCTTTGCATACACGAAGTGTTGTTACACTTTCACGGACACAAAAATCGACCCCATTAACATAACACAGGTGTGCGCGCCGGGAGCGAGTTCGAAGGATACGCAATGCTTCGCGCAAGTGTTGACGAGCATTATGGACAGGCGCCTTTACCTAGGCCAATACGCACGGTGCGCTATGTACGCCGTCGTGCGTTGTTCACACTTTTCACATCGAACAGTTGAAGACCCATTATTGTGATGCTTCCGATGTGGGAATCCGCAGAGCCGAACTTTACCCGAGGAACACAAACGATGATACTAACGTAATCGTCAGTACCAGGAATTTTCCGACACTGTCATAAACTCCAGCCGCGCCGTTGTCCGTATCCAATTCATCTGCGGAGAGGATAAAAATTATCGATTACACAAAGATCAATTATACTGATTAATGGACTGCAGTATAGTCTGTTAACTCTGTTACGGATATAAGCACTGAGAGGGTCTGCTCTCTTGACATCACAGTCGTGTTTTAAGTTCGAATGGCTGCTAAGACTACAATTGGCAGTCGGCAAACTAAAGAACATAATTCACAAAATGTTGAAAATCCCATGCAACAATCAAAACGCCAGTTATTAACACACGCACTATTAATACTACAGGGAAGTCCTATTCTTTTTAACCTTAATGGGACAATGCCCAGTTTAAACGAATTCAAAGGAAAAATCGAAAACCATCCAAATGGGGACATTTCTGTAAACTAAGGCCGCCCACATACAAGTTCTAGACAACAAAACAGTGGCCTATTATGCAAACGTTTCGATTTCTTATACTTTGCTAACAGATATTGCCGTACGTATACACCATTACTCTCTCCAACAGACACACATGTAGACGAACATTTTAGGCTAGGGCCGGAGAAGCATGTTCCCCAATAGGTCTACATGTATATTGTAAGGGAACAATGATTATGGCTTTTCCCCTCTTCAGTATCTTGCTGTCTAACTCTAATTGGCACCCTCTTCACCCCAAAACCCGTATGCAGCAGAGTGCTTAATACCTTCAGCAACTAGTGCAAAGTGAGCACATGTAATTGGATACGCACTTTCTACATCATAGTGGCAATGTTTACTAACAAAACTGGTAAAATTATGGCTGGCCGTCAGTTCAACCGAAAAAGCAATTAATGAAAAGTTGAAAATCCCCCGATTCTAAAAACATCAAAATACAAAACCCGCCACTAAAACAGTATACATGTATATGTATATGTGTCCAAGACATAAAATAATACAGGTGTAAGGGTTGCTTCGAAACTGGCATGAAGACATGGGAGCGTCTACGTTCAATAAACAAGAACCCAGAATTAAGTAAAACGGCACCCAGTCACGCTACTTCGAGGGCCTTACCCAGGCGTGGGAACAGATCGTTGTTCCAAGTTTTGCAAACGTCTCTCTTGAGGGCGCTACCCGTGGCCAGGTTCACGTTGAGAATCTTATAGTCTAAGGATGTGGTGTTGAAAAGTGGCCAGAAGTCGCTGCCCGATTCCGGCTGGGAAGCGTTGGTGTTCAGACCAGGGTTCCTTTTTCAAATGAAAAACATGTCCATGGTGTTTTTTACTACTTATAAACCATCCACGTTGGTGTAATTCTGAGAATAGGCCTACTACTCTAAATTATTAAAGTCGAGCTCGGGCGGCCTGTTCTTGACACGGGTTTCATGTTCTTGCGCTCGAATGGCGAGAACATGACCCAAGAACACTTTCCTCGGAACAGGTTCACACACCACCTCCTCGTCTGAGTTTTACACGAACACACGGAAAAATTCGTGAGATTTGCTTTTTGAAAAGCTGCAAAAACTATCGAGATGGCTTACAAAGCTGAATGCAATGGAAAGTTTTGCGAAATTGACATAATAATTTTCCATGAAAAATATGATTTTGTTTAATGGAAAAGAAGTTAGCCCAGTTATGCAAACAATAACTATCGAAGAATGCACAAGGACGTCGCCATGGTGCATGTTGCTTGCACGATAAACCGGTTGTACGTTCCCGGCGTTCGAGCGGCCGACCCACGAACAACAAATCAAGCTGTTCCTGAACATACGAGAATAAGCCGCCCGAACTCGGGTAGGTTAATTGATCACTATGTGCATTCCAGCACTACAAAATGTAGCCGTGTCCACACCGGGCTTCCACGGCAACGGCTACGGCTACGGTGGCGCGATAGACCAAACTTCAGACAACAGATTCGAATGCAGCCGGTCATATTGTCTCACGTAACGTCTCACGCTATGCCACAGGTGGTACCGCACTCACATGCACATTCTTTGCCTTTGGCAAATCACGACACCCTATTGGTCCAAGAAGCATAATGCAACGCACGTGTACCACTAGTTTGGTGCCACCGCATTAATGACTTATTTTTGGTCGGTGAATTACACCCCATAGGGCCCAAACTGTATAAACGGTTTTCGGTATGAAATTAGTCCTACAACTGCGATAAAGTACGCCTAAGGCCGGCACACAACATGATTTGAGGACCATTATGGAATTCTACGAGCAAAATACTTTATTCTAGTGGGAAACTTTGAGACACTTGGTGGAAGCAAACAAACCGGTCAATTTTACCAGTTCTGTGCATGCCGGCGTTGCACTGCCTGCGTAGTTCTGAATATGCGCAAGACTGCGAACAGGGATGTCCGGTATGTCAGCTGCCACCAGCGTCTCAGCAAAGTCTCCCGTTCCCACCAAAACGCTGTGTGCTCAACTCACCCAGTCTTGGCAAAATTGGTCCAATACTTCATGAATTTGACTGAGAGCTCCTTCTCCTCGTCTGTCAATTGCAGCCCACGTGAGAACGCCGTACCGAAGACGAACGTGATGTCCTCACCATGGGTTGCCCCTAGCCACCCGGGACCGTTCCCGTTGTCGTCGTCAAACACTGACACACTCGGCGTCTGGGTGACCTGGTACAGAAACACTGCGTCGCCTGCCTGGGCGTGCACGCTGGCTGCCCGGTTCGCCCCGCAAGCGAAGGCGTAATCCGTGTAGAAGTTGACGAAGGAACGGAAATAGTCCGACGTCTGTGAATCACTGTATAGCGCCATGATGTCGTCGACTATCTGCTGATTGGAACCACCTATATGTACAGAGGGGTAGGAGAAAATATTATAATCGGTTATGCCAAGGAATAGTACTGGGCTATGCCATCATAAGTTAAAGCCATCATAAGTTAAAGCTGATCTTTGTCCAATAATACCAAGAACCGTATTGCTTTATTTCTTGCCTCGATTTCAAAACCCAACCGGCCGGGTACACCATTTCTACCTCTATGGGTAAACGTTGTCCTTCTACCACGTGATATGTTATTCTACTCTCGTTATCCATCTCTGTGCACGAGTGCAGTATGTTAAGTGACCATGGATAAGGCTAGAAACAGAATCAGGTTGGGTCATTCGATAAATACTTGGCACTTGGGTATTTAATTGTATTCTGAAGAAGTGCCCTTCATTGGCATGATGTGTGTCATTTGAACAACCATTTTTAAAGCACAATATGCATCAAGTCTATGCTTACCAAAGGTGGAGGTCAATTCGTAGCTGATAAGTTCGCGGCAGGTATCCCGATTCATGAAGGGTGGGTCCTCGGAATAAAAGTACTCTGCGTATAGAGGGTTGAGGGCGATGTAAAACGTTCCCTCGTCTGCCATGGAGCCAACCAGAATATCTGCAGGGCTGTAGCGGCCAGCCGTGTAAAGGTCGTCCGGCGTGTCGTCCACGAAAGCTCCGTCAATAACTGGCGCGCCGAGAAAAAAGAGCTTGGAGGTGTCGAGAGAAACGTGGACAATTAAAGGTAAGCATTTGTTCATTCCGATCTCAACAAAGGTTCAACAGTATCAGCTTTGAACAAGAAGAGTGCAGTCCTTGATTTACTATGTTTATCTGACTATTCAGTTGACTCCGCGGGATGACTCGAAAACACGTACATGTACTCTATAGTTGACCTTTTTGAATCCTTTTTGGTAGCGAGTTCTCAATATCCTGGTATCTATATATACGTAAAAAGCTAGCTCATTCCTATCCAAGCCAATCAAGGGGGGGGGGTGACCGTCAAAATCAAGACATACATGTACATTGTAACTTCAACTGGCTAAAGTGCTGGATTTTGCTCGCTACCCTGTGTATATGCAATGTAAATTCTATGTCAACTTTAATGATTCTTGACAGATTAAATGTAATTACATTATCTGCAGCCGATTTTACGTCCAACATGTTCTTGGTCCGAAGGCATGACACCAGAGCCGTGCTGTCTGAGGAATCACAGCCGAGGTTTCGACCGAGCTGAAAGGCCGTGTTTCGATTTGCATCGGCATCTTTCTTTAGAGCCCAAGGCGAAAAGGCGGTGCCGCTCTAGCAAAAAATACAAACATTATGTCAGAAAAAAAATTGACACGATTGACTCGCTAATACATGCTAGAAATATTTCAAAACTCTTCTCGTTTTAGGAGGGCGAACAGTTCTAAGTTGTGTTTAATGTTCACTGCGGGTTTTGTGGCTCGTTACGATCACGTTGAAGAAATGGCGAGTTTTTGCGGTGAGTGGAGATATTCCTCTCTGTCGGCCAAATCATAGATTTGGTATTGCTCTACACTAGTAGATGGAAGGTCTGAGTCCATTGGACGTCTGGTCGGTCAAACGGCCATTTGGTCGGTTGACTCATCAACCGGTCGAATAGACCTCGGTATTGATGACGCTAAACTTCGTTTACACGTGTACTTTCCTACTGGGCTCAGTGGCCCGTGGAACCCTACGGGTTCCATAGGAAAGTGCACGTGTTAACACAGAGTGACGTCATCAGTTTTTACATGTGTAGGCCTATTACTAGCAGGTCAGCTGCTTTGTCAAGCTGTTGCTCATTAGCCGATTGGGAGGCCAGCACGCCAGCCGGTCGATTTGCCGGTAGAGGGTGTGGTCGGTCGGTCAGCCGGCCGATCAGCAAGCATGAAGGTCTGTTGGTAGTAAGCACAATCGTTCTTGTCACCTACCCCCAGCACATTCCCTCCGTTCTCACCTGCATTACTGCCCGGTTGAACAGTCCGGCAGTCAGCTGGGACAGCACCAGCCAACTGACGCTAGCTGATCCGGCGCTCTCGCCGAAGATCGTGATACGATCCGTGTCACCGCCAAAGGCTGTGTTTTAGCAAAGAAGCATCACTGATCACAAATAAAAGAAATGGGAGACTTTGAGACGCATGGTCGCGCATGGTGACGCAGACAAACGGGTCCTTTTCCGCGGTTTTGCGTGTGCTCAGAACTAACGCACATGCGTAGAATTGCACGCCGCGCATGCCCACATCAACCAAAAGACCGTTGTGTCTGCCGCCACCAGGCGTCTGAAAGTCATTACCATAAATTTGCATACCAGACACGTGGCAGTCAAGGTGAAATCAATGCTCAGTGATGGAAAGAAGAATATCTACTGTAATGAGGTCTACCTGAACGTTCTATTTTTAATTAATGAATTTTGCAACTGCACGTTCCGTGTTAAATGATCAAACAGACGACCTCGTACATAAAATGCTTCTGATGTGCCGCACATTTCTTTCCACTCAAGTTGCTTTGGAAAGGAAGATAAAGTGAATATTTCTACTAAAAAAAAGAGCAAAATACGAGATAAAGAAAAGCTTTCATACAATATCCAAATCGCAAGATTTTGTCTAACCTGCTATGTTCTGCTTGATCCACTGTAAGGCCAAAACTTGGTCCAAAAGGCCCAAATTTCCTGGCAAGGCGTCGTCACCTATATTAGATACGACAATCAATCATACAAAAGTTTACCTGATACAGGTTAAATACTGTCAGATTTAGTTATGTACATGGTTTTATCGATTTTACACATTTTCATGGCCGACGGTCTGATAACATTATTACCGCTTTCTAGGGGATATCAGTTTTGAAGTTTGAGAATAGAGGAATAAACACGACACGAAAATAAGCACGTTTTAGCAGATTAATGATACAACTTTTATGCGCCCATTAGGAACGGAAAATTTACCCCAACTACCGGTATGGCGCAAAGGACTGACGGTGAAGGGCCTGTGGGTATGAGCCCCAAGCTGCACCGTCCCAAAAGAGGGCGCACGCGCAGTTTTCCAAGCAACGGAGGCTCCTTTGGTGGGCACTAAACTTCGCTGGCTCGCAAACAACTATGAACAGCACGCGTTACGGTCGCGTCTGTACCAACAAAATGAACAGTATCCATAAACACGGCTCTTTTCAACCGATGAGGGGGTGCTCCTGCTGCAGGCCGATACGCTGCATGTCTGTTTTAACGACGCCAGCGATTTGTGGAAAGGCTTTTGGCACGGAGTACCGAAACTTTCCATCTGCTGCGCGTTAGGTCTTTGCAAAGTACAGTTAAAGTACCAGCCCATAACCTGAAGTCGCGAGGGTGGGGTGGACACAAGATGGACACTTGCACGTACAGTGTGATGAAAAACTGTGCCGATTTCCACGGCAGGTTATACATGTAAATTATGAGTCTACCTGTACTAAGGAACCCAAAGACGCCGAGGCGGTAGTTGATGGAGACGAGGATGACGTCACCTGTAGCCACCAGTGGGATTCCGTTGTAGCTGGGCTCAGAGGCGCTCCCAACGGCAAACGCACCCCCGTGGATCCAAACCATCACGGCTGCACCACCAGACTGCGAGGGAAAAGAGGAACACTACCAGCATAAGATCTATGCTTAATCCTAATGACGTCAGGCAACTAGCTTAAACATAAGTGATATGGTGATTGTAAAAAATGATGCGCACCATGCCCCGAATTGGTTTGAAGACCGCTTTTTTACTTCACATCTCTTCTTCTCCAAGAAAAACAATGTGTATAACCTCAACCGTTTCTGCGGACACCAAATTTAATAGATTCCACAAAGCCCTCGATTCTCTGAGGGATCAATATTCTACCACAAAGCATCGATCCCTTCGGATTTCTATTCGACAGTTAGAACTCAGAGACCACAATTAGGTTGCTTGTAAATTGCGTCCTGCTACGGTTTAATATGCACAATTACCAAAAAATACAACATCATCCTGGCTCAAGACTAATAAACATAATTTCTGACTTTTGCCCAAGCCATGAAGTCAAACATTACAACAGTACATAAATGATCTTTATGTTCCTTTCACACGTTATAATCAATAGAAATAAAAAGTCGACTGTCCTGGTACATTTCTGGAGTGTGTGTGCATACGTGTCTAATTGAGGACTACGCAGAGTTCTAGAACGCGAGCGTGTTGCATATAATACATGTATTATGTTTATGAACAGCGCGTCCGCATTAATAAGAGAATGAGCAATGTGCTTAGCCGGTTAGAAGGACCGGATCAGAAGAATGGACGCTGATGATGCCCAAGTTAAGTGCGAGGGCTTAAGATTTTGCTTATCTGCAACCCCCACCATTGCCTGCTCGTATCCAATAGTTACTGTGGACTCTTGTTTTATCACCTTTTTCAGTTATATCGCATGCAAGGGCGGCCCTAGTTTGCAAATCCTCCTCTCGGCCTAGTGCTTTTCGAGTACTTTTGTCCAAATGTAATGTTTCCACACCTGCTATAAGTTTAAAGTTGTCGTTTTTGTGGTCTTTTTGTGCATTTAGCATCCAGTGCATCTGGAATCCAGGTTTGCTCACACTGAACGAATCAACCAAAAGTATAGCATACCCCCAAAGTACTCCACTATCGGGGGAGCGGGTTAGTGTGTTAGCGTAGCGGTTCTTTCCTCGCTTTGCACCAATGAGGCCCGGGTTCGAGTCCCGGCTGGGCCCAGGCTTCAAGTGCATTTGGTTTCCAGTCCATACTCGCTCTCACAGGTTTTCTCCGGGTGCTCCGATTTCGTCCTGCCTCTAAAACTGGACCTTCTGCCTAACTCCGCAATATGACGCTGATTAAACGTATAGTTTAAAGTAGCCTGAGTAGCAGAAAGCGCCATTTACAGGTATAAAACAAAACAACATACTCGACTACCACACTGCGACTGTGAAGTCGAAAAGGAGGGGTCTTGTGTTATTAATAGATACCTAAAACGTCTTAGCTATTCCTATTGGTCGAGAGCCCATAATGTGGCCCATTGGTTGATAAGGCACCGGCTGGTGCGTATTACGAGGCACAAACGTTTGTTGCTAATGCAAGATGCACTGTGCGAAAGGATATAAGTTGTAAAAACTATGCAAGCAAATGTGTTTCTAGTAGTAAGAATGTGAGACGACAGTGTGAGCACAATTGATGGTACCCTCAAGTCTTGTGCTAATTACAATTTTGCATGAATGGCGTTTTCACATGTCCCTCTTTGGTTTAGTCAGGTGCATCGTGTCAGCACCGATGTAGAGTTTAAGAACTTGTTGCGGCATACAATCTACCCATGGAGGAAAGACCATAATTTCCTTCCTCGACCATTAAACCAACCCTGTGGTGTATAATTATGATCAACCAATTCCTCTAACAATACGGTTATTCCATTGCAGTTACATGTATATAAGCAGTTGATGCTTCTACACTGCAATGACCACGGGCTGAGATTTCTTGTCACATGTGGGGGGGGGACGAATTCTCAAAGCTCAGTACATGTACATCCTCCATCTCCAGTGAGATCATGACGCCAGGCAAGTGCAGAGTCGGAGGTGCAGACCACGGAAAAGTGTGGGGGTGATGATACTGGTAATCCCCCGCCCGCCCCCAAAGTGTGTGTGTGGGGGGAGGGGGTATATCCCCATCCTCCCCGCTGGATATCCGCCCAATGAACATAGTATACGAATGTCATAAACGCCAGTTATTAATAGTAATTATGCTTACCCTGAGTATTACAATTTGTCAGAAAATTCCAGGTGTTTTCTACATAAATATTTCCATATTTTCCACAATAAAGTTGACGTTTGAGAACATGTTATTGTTTTATGATGGCCAATAAACCATTGGAGAAGAAAATTTCATATCCTTATAAGGAACTCCTCTAGGTAACTACGTGTAGGGCCTACATGTACGCATACGTGTACTAGGCGTCCCATCGAAGCTGGAATTGTTCAAGAAAATCTCCACGTCCCATATCCGACAGGGTTAGCCTACTTCCATTATTATAGGACTCCGTAACTTGTCTTTGTAAGACAATGGATCAAGCTTTGATGAATATTAACTTACTATAGCAGGTCTAGGTGCATAGATGTTCAAATATAAGCAGTCCTCGCTGTACTGGGTCACATAATTGGTCTGTGGGCAGGCATCCCTGAAGTACGTGGCGTTGTATGTACCGTTCCACGAGCCTTTCGCCTGCGGGGGCTGGAAGCGCAGCGGTCCCACGGGCGGCTCGGCGAACGGCACCCCCTTGAACACATCAATGGTCTTGTTGACGCCGATGAACTGGGACTCCTGGAAACTCTCAGACATGCCCACCACGACTCCTTGCTCGACTGTGACCGTGGGCTGGGTGGCGGCCAGCACCACAAATGCGAAGAGCGTTAGGAAAATGGAACATATGAACGATTTGGAATCCATAACAAATTTAAAATGTTCCACCGATTGTGTCTACCATACAAAATAGAGACCATACTCACAGGCCTTGAAGAGCAGGTACGCGACAACGTTGTAAAAAGCTACTCATGCGTGAACCAAGTACTGAACAGTTGCACGCAATCATAAAACGGGTGTGTACGTATACTGTACGGTATGCGGTGCATGGTTGAGTTTACATAAGTAAAGGTGATTAAATACAGCCCCTCGTTTGATAGTCGCTGTACCCAACCGGTCAGTCCATGATAAGGCTCTCGGATCCCCTGAGGATCAACAACGGTTTCCGGTGAAAGGTGGTGTTTATTGGAACTGTAATCATCCACAATTTACGTGCAAATCAAAAATGTCTCCATGCCACTTCAGAATGAAAATTGAGCGCAATTTTTACATCTAAAAAATTAAACCCTACAAAACAGTTAGTGGAGGTGCATAAGCCTTTTTCGCGTTTCATGCGCATGATACACAGAAGATTGAAAAGAAGGGAACAAAATTCATGATAACAACGTCGCGTAACGTTTGGCGATTGGATGCTCGCGTTAATAATTATTGTAGACGATTTTGTCCCCCTTTAGCTTTGTCCACTTACTCGGGCGGGGGCCGTAAACTCAACATGGTGAAGGAACGGGAAATTGGCTTAGATATAGTTCACCCGCACCACAGCAACGACGACAGTCTCGACGTCTTCAGTAACCATTCTTTCCACAGGACCATCAAGTTCAATTGGGAATATTCCCTTCTTCGGCTGCATAGTCTTGACTTCAGCATCCGAAAAAAACTGTAAATGTTTTTGAGTGGCAAAAATGACAGAACATCCTCCATTTTTGCCTTAATGATAATGCTTCTTATAAAGTCAGCATATATTGTTATTTGTGTCTGATTGGTTGTAGTGATTATGAATAAAGTACTTAATTTGTATCGCTCGTTTAATGGCGACAGTCTCCTTGCATAATCGTACTTAGTCAATAATTCTATCCATGGCATTTTAAGTGTACCTCTGTCGATTGATAACTGACAGCATTAATTATCATTATTTTCAAAACACTTCCAGCGATTACCATAACTGAAGTTAAAGACTCCGGACAAAAACAGTCATGCACTACCAAAACAACAATTTCATCCTCTCTGAATTCTGGATTTACAGGGAAAGCTTCAAACTATAAGGCTTGCTCATTTTTAGCATCGGCCAGTGCGTGCTAGGATGCTGGCGTTAACAAGCGCTAGGGAGCTATTAAGTTCCACTTGACCGTCGAAAAAAAAATGCTCCCGGGATAGGACCAGGATTATTGCTTACCACCTTGCTTATTGAATATAATTGGCACTAAGTAACGGCAACTGGAATAATGAACGGTCGGGTAAAATAAATTTTATACGAAGTGCTTTGTTTATGGCCCACAGACGGGTCCCGGGACAGCTAGTCTGGGGACATCGCGGGTAGGGGTTGATTAATCCCTATTGCGGCGCTATTAGTAAAGCCCACGATAACTCCAACATAAGTTTTAAATGCACAAACCTTAAAAATGCGTTTTTCTCTCTCAGTTATGCTCAATTGTCAAATCAAGGATGTTCACTGCCTATTAATTTCTATTCTAATAAATATTCATCATTCGTTGCTCATACACAGACAGTGGTGCTGTCCCAGTAAGAACACAGAGAAAGGACAAGGTTTGTGCGCAAAAACGCCTCTGATTGTTTGTGGATTTTCCTGGACTCATTCTTCTCTTCTTTGGCGATTTTGTGTTGCTTAATTAAGAGCACCGTTTTCCATGCCTTTAATTGCGCTTCATATGTGTTGTTTTTCTTATTAAGTCTTTATGTGGGGATTTTGTGGACGCCAGTCTTATAATCCCATTATTATTAATTTTTGAACATAAATTTTGTTCTAAATTTTTGAAGTTCCTACTTGGACCCTCTGCACCCTCAAACCATTAAATCTGAAAACGGAAAAGGTAGTGAACTTTGACCCTACTGCAGTTCTCTTTCAGCAACTATAACCGGGAAATGACCTGGTAGTAAAAAACATCCGCCTCGCTGCTCAGAGTTATTTTAGGAATGTGGCTACTTCCACAACAGCATAATCAGATTACGAAATCAGTTAGAACAGACCCGAGGGGTGTTTTAGCTACCATAAAACAGTCGAAAAGGTTCAGGCATGACCGGGAACTGACCTGGAGACATAAATCACCACATGAAGCAACGGTGTTAGTTTGTGGGCGTGGCTGCCCCGAAGGGTTACACGCAACATAAAATAGCCTTTGGCTTTACTATATAGGATTAGAGGCCCAACAGCCTTCAGAAGGTCGTTTATGGGTCACAAGCAGGGCCTAGGAAAGCCAGGCAGCCGTTGGTGTGTACAATCCTTGATGTCTGCCATCTGGAAGATGTTTGTAACATTCCTATGGGAATTGGCCAGACTCCGGCTGGAGTTTTTTCCCGGTTGAGGGAATGCTCCCACGTCTACAGTGACTAAACCATGTTGTTTGGCATTTCTACTTTTACCAATCGATTAACAACCGACGTACACAACTGACATCGTCAGTGACTCTACGCAGTTAACTAAACAAGGATAGTTTTTATCTTGATGAAGAGCATCGCGCGAAACTGACGATTGGTGGCGCTGTTTGCATTATGGCGGCGTTCAGTTGTTTGTGGGTGCACTGAACTAATTCAAGCTCCATTGAAAATAGTGTAAAATCAACCAAGTTTGGAGCCCCATGGCAGGCAACTGAAGTCCCTGAGGCCTCTCAAACAAAAATCAATGTGCTGTTTGGTCCTTCAGATTTCATTTGATTTTCAATTTTTAGTAGGTTAACCAATGAATTTTTTAATTATCCGCCCAAAACAAACTCACCCCCCAAAAAGTGAATGTTGCCAAGCCCTCCCAGCGGCCATTTTTCAAATGACATCCCTCACCTTCCTGGGGCTCTTCTGACTAATTTTCAATCCCATTTTTGTCTGCTTTGCCCCCAGATGGGTGCCCCTGAATCTACAGAGATGATCCTGGGCCATACTGACACAATTCCACCATTTCCTGGCCCAAACAGACCCCTCTTTTCGAAACAATCTCTGGGGGTACTTTTTCTGCGCCTCGGCCCGGCGGAGAATTTTCCTTGAATTGGGACACTGCACCCTTGTGTGCTCATGCAGATGCGATGCTGAATTGATGATAGGTCCCAGGCCTTAAAACATTGTTGAGATCTTCAATTTTTTTATGCTTGCGTGAGTATTGTATCATTTACTTTCATTGTTTGTGTTTTATAGCTTCAGACATACATTTTTTTTCAGTATTCCACCAGATATGCTGTACATGTAGCCGGGTCCAACAGTAAAACCATAGAGCTATTTATAGCTCCATGGTAAAACGTGCAAGCCGATCTGATACAAGTGGGTCGGCCATGTCATAGCTCAAACAGACATCGAAACATACGAAATCCATCTAAACTGAGCAAAGAATAGATAAAATGCATAAATATGGTGTTTTACATGTATGCATCTGCTAAAAGGTTCGGACCTGTGTATTGTAATTTTTGTCTTTTTCTTGCAAATAATAAAATTTTTGCAAATAATGATTTTTGGGAGTGATGTCATCAGGTGAGGACATGCAGGCAGTGGACACAAATCTACAACTTCTATTCTCATGGCCTTAGGGCTTAGTTAGATAAAGAAAAGCTCATGTGCCCCAAAATGGCATCTGCCTAAACTATTTTTGGATGGTGCTACTGTTTAGGTCGGCTCAGCTGTAGCATAACACATTGTGGGCATGCATCACATATCTGTTGCTAGTTTATAGCTCTGCACACTCAACCTTTCACTAAGGTTGGTTTGCTGTTTTATTGTTGAGTAAAAAGGGCAACTGTACCTGTTGATTTGGTGAGAATTGTGTCTGGAGAGTACATTTTTGGAGGAGAAATACTCAAAATTCTAGAAATATAAATAGAGAAATAGAAACATACATGTAGAAGTAGAAACATTGGGTTGGATGTGAAATTCACGAGTGGAAGTGATGTAAATCTAAAACTTAATTCTAAATTGCCTAGAATGGGCCTGTCAATCATGTAGTAATCTTAAGGCCACCTGGCTCATTTTTGTTTCCTCAGCTGGGGAGCTCCTTGAGTGGGGTACCTGTGGCATCATGGAGACCATACAGCAGAGGAGTCACGCCCTGAAGGAGCTACTGCTGAAGGCATGGAGGGAGCGCTGGTCAGACGTCCAGTGGAGCACCCAGATGAAGCAGATCCTGCCGCCAGGGGTGTCCGGTGACGCCTTCAAACTCACAGGTCAGCGGTCTGGACTGTAGTTGACCGTGCCGAATAAAAAACCACAAAACAGTTTCTCATCCAGGTTTGGTGAACTTGGAACTTGTTTCCAACTGAATATGCAGTAACAACTGTAAGTTTAAAACCTTCGACTTTAATTCAGCCCTTTACTCTACCAGAATCAACAGAGGTGCATTCCTTTGCACTGGTATCTCTGAGGAGCAGGAAACATGAAGCAGTAGTCGAGTTATAGAATGATTTGGTTTTCACGTGCCCACTTGCAAGAATGTAGATATTGGAGGGATTCTGGGAGGTTCCCTGCTGAGGGGGAACTTGTAAACTTTCAATGAATGTTTCAAGTTGAGAATGAAAACTTTGTTGTCTTTTCTTTCCCTCTCCAGATATTATCTTGACGCAAGCTTTTGTTGGGCCTAACCCAAACAGCCTGATGCTGTCCTATCTGAAGCATATCATCGTGTCTCAGGTAAGAAATGTTTCATCCATCCAAAGCCTTCACCATATTTGATAGCCTTTCAGTGCTCGTTTAGTGTTGTGTAGGTAAGTAATATCAGTGAGATGTTCAGTTGACAAGTCGACTGATATTATCAGGGCTGATACCCCACCAAAACAACCCAACAAAACATAATTTTGCCTTTGTGTGTTACTGTCCTTACAACACGGATGTATCCCTGACTAGTATATTCTTGCCCTGTCTTATCCACAGGTCGTTTCACATACTGCAGTGCTGTCCACCATCGTCGAATACGACACGGTGTGCATCACCAGGCCTTACTGCATGAGGAGCCTTCTGGAGATTCTATCTGGTTGCATCAACAGAATCAGGTACATGTGCCAAGAAGAGAAAGTACTTGTGAAGTACTCGACCTCAACACTGACGGTGTGCGCGTCTTTTTTTTGCCCAGCTGCCAGGGTTCTGTGGGGGAATTCCCGACTCTGCCAGTCCTGCTAATGCTGTTTCATGCTAAGCTCTTGTGGAGTACTCGTAAGTACTCGACTTCAACACTAACAGCCTACATGTACATGCCTTATTTTGCCCAGCTGCCAGGGCTCCATTGAGGAGTGCCTGACTCTCTGCCAGTCCTTCCTCCGTGTCATCCTCCACTGGCTGTTTCATTAAATTCTCATGGAGTATTTGTGAAGTACTTGATGTCAACACTAACCCTGTACATGTCTTTTTGCCCAGCTGCCAGGGTTCTATGGAGGAGTGCCTGACTCTCTGCCAGTCCTTCCTCCGCGTGATCCTCTGGCTCCTCCACTCTGTCTCCCTGATGCTGGACAAGATGCCTGACCTGCGGGACCTGCAGGTCATGGCCTCCAACTTGGACATCGTCAGTGAGATCCTGCGCATCATCTGCACGGGCCGGGTCAACCGGCTGCTGCTCTTCATCGCCAAACTGGAGGACAAAGGTGAGCATCTGAGGGCTCTGAAATTTCCTTGATTCCACAGTGAATGAACCACAACTCCCCGCAGGACATGTAAACACAATCTGACTATCTGTGCACGCAGCTGTGGCTGGGTCAAAGCATCATGCGTCCCTCAACTCACCCTCTGCTGATTTGTAAACACTCTAAAAGCCCATTCCGTTTGTACACATATGAACACAAAGTCTGAAAAAGTCTGTGGAGGCAAGAAGACTGTGTGTTGAACTTGAAGTTGACCTTTGCGTGCAGCCTAGTGTGGCGGCGAATATCACTTTATAGGTACATCTAAAGTGTTAAAGAAACATTAGTTGCGGAAAGTAATAGCGTACAAACACTGCTTGAACTGACCTTTGCGTGTTTGTGCCTTTTGGATGTCTATCAGAAGGTGGCTACTATATCTTGCCTTTTTTTAATAGTCCAATTTTTGGCCAATGGTACATGTAATTCTCTGAGAAAGTGGTTAAGACTGTCAGCAAGTGATTAAGTATTTGTGGCATTTGGGTGCGTATGAAAAGGTGGAAATATAGAATATAAAATAGCTATAAATACTGTCAACAAGTGGTCAGGACTGGCTTGAACCAAGTAAATTGGAAGTTGCAGCATCATGGGAAATATCCATAGTGCATATTTGAAGAAGTTGTACCCATCAGTTGAGTAATGAGTTAAATCACAGAAGCCTTGTTATGTCAAACTCACATTCTTTTGGTACCAGTTCATTATGCCCTTGCCTTAACTTCCTTAACCCTCCTTTAGTTTTACAGCACAAATATGCACAAGTGCCCAAGGTCACTCTCTTGCACGTTGGTGCAGTGCACAATGCGACACAGCTATGCTTCTTTGAGGTGTTTACCAAGGAGGGTTAAGGTCAAAAGTCTGAGCCTTAAGCTTGAATTGGGTGCATGTGATAATTCAAACATCTCCTAAAATTAGGCTAAGCAAACAATGTTATCATGATTTGACATCTCATTTTTCAGAATTGGCTATGATATTTGAAAACTGTAAAGTCAGGGCTCGAAATTAGCAGGCGCAAATGGCTGAAAAGTGCCTGTCTATCTCATGAATATGCCCCTAAATTATAAAGAAAGGCACAAGTACTAACGCCCATTCATTTCTATTCTGTCCGTGAAAAATACCTGAACTTTTTAACTTTAGATCACCCTTGTCATGAAACCACAACGTATAGTACAATTTTTTACGATGTTACCGAGCGCTACTGTGGCAGGCTCACACACGCGGCCAGGACCAACGGTATTGGAGCTCTGTAATGCACTCGACTGACTCTACTGTACATTGTACATGTACTTGCATACAGTGATATGTACGTGTATCTGCTGTGTGACCGGCCAGTTTGAAGCACAAGCCTTGAGTATAAACAGCATTCTTGGGATCATTTGGTCATTGTGTCGTGATTGGCTGCCAATGAAACATCAGTATTCACACATGTGTCAGTTAAACTCATTACACCTGTTCCTGTGTGGGCGGAAGTTGTGACTAACAATCGCCACTATAACTCGCGGTAACACACATTTCACTGTGAATTTACGGCTTGACATTAAGGTTAGTACATTTTCGCTTTCGCCAATAGAGGGTTTTGTTACAACTGGTGCAGGGCACTCAAAGTTACGGTATCATGCATCATCGCACAGATATTTTGTACGAGCTTCAAATAAATTTTGGACATTAACTTGTCGATATGTCAATGGAACACAAATGTATATTCATCCAAAGAGACTCTGACCTGGATACAATCTTTGACAAGACCAATCCTTAAGTTACAAATCCGCGGAAAAAAACAGTGAATGAAATACACTGTTGACCGTCAAAAATACTTTTTAATTTAACAAAAAAATTCCCTACCCTGAAATTTTTGACCCAAAAACTTTAGAAGAAAAAAGATACTACCCACCTACCCAACCTATTTTTTTCAATGTAATCATGGTTATAGAAAGCAAAACTGTTATTTTGTTTGGCCTTAAGTTGTTTAATTTTCTAGAACATGTATGGTGTATGGAAGCTACTCTCTCCTGTAAACTGACAAATTCAGCTGTATAGGGAGCAAGTTCTTGCTCCCGTGATGGTTAGCCCAATTTGGAGCCCTGAAAGTGTAACCAAAATTTTACAAATCTTTTTTATGAATGAGTCAGGTTCTGAAAAGAACTTATGGACTCCATGTTTGGGACACTGCTCTGTCTTACCTCTGAAGACATGTACATTTACAGTATGCTCTGTCCGTTAGGAGATGGACAAAGTCCTTTTACGATGGACAAAGTATGTTGTCAGAAATGTTGAGTCCATCTGTTCTGTAGAGGCTTTGCACGGTAGCCATCCTGCAGGGCATTTCTTTTGTTGCACAGGGAGACCTTGCAGGGAAGAACTGGCCTGCAAGATGGAAGCCATGCAAACTCTCTATTCCAATCTGTACTTTAATGTGAGATTCCCAATTTGACAATTTGACATGGTGTGACGTCCTCAAACCTTGGTCACATCACCGCGTCCACCATGCAGACCTTTGAATCATCAAATTTAAAAGTCAAGGTGTATTAAAAGCCATGTCTTTGGGAATTATGGATGACGTGTAGTACTTGTTCTTCCTGTTGTTTTTGTTTGTTAGCCACATGGACAGATATCGAGGACGCAGTGTCAGGTATCAGGAGCATGTTGAGTGCAATCCAGACGCAGACTTCCCAAGGCCAGCAGAGCAGAGGTATTACAAGGAAAAGAAGGAAACAAATGAAGAAAGAAAAATGGAAAGGAGTCAAGGAGATAAAAATAACTAATTTGGTTGAAAATACCTCGGAATTGATTCACGTTCCTAGTTTGACCCACGTTGTTTGATGATGTCTGTGATCAGAAATGTTAAATTCAGGAATGAGAAGGATTGTGTTAAAACCTTCCTATTGTTTAAAGCCCAGACATGCACCAATGTCTACAGTCACTCTTGTGCATGTGTTTTCTATATGAAACACAACATGATATGCACAGGTTCAATCCCCTCTTAGCATGCTGCCACCATAGGCATGCAGAGCCTTGACCTGGCAGCTTTACATAATCAACATAGCCGGTTCAGTGATTCCCGTGCGTTGCTTATGTAATTATGCGCGTGCTGGGTAAGTTCTTATACCATGCGAATGGACAAAATGATTCTGACGTGATTGTGCAAGTTGCCAGTTCAAAGCTCTGCATGCCTATGGCAGCAGCGTGCAAAGAGCGAATGAATATACAGTTGGTTGACGGCGCACAATGACACAGGCTCTTTTGTGCAGTCCTCTCCAGTGCAGTTGGTTTATTGCACAATCATGCACATGAAACAGTGAGGCACAGTTGTTGGACAGCACAAAAGTGTAATCTGATATTCCTGTGAGGGATAGTTGGTGCAGTGCACAACACAACACAGCTGTGCATTGTTATGCAGCTTACCAACTGACCCAAAAAGTGACTTCAGGATAGGAGGGTTTAATATCAAATGTTCCTAAGTTATACCTGTGGGAGACATTCCCACAGACATACATGTCTGTACAAACTTTTGTGCCCTTTAAGTCTAAACTGGCAAAACCTGACCCACCAAACTTTTGAAAGTTGTTTATATGACCCTATAAACTATCAAACTGTCCAACACAAATGGAAAAACGTGACTCCTTTTGGAACCATTAATTTTACTGAAACCCTTAAATATCTCCTCAATGTGTAATATGTACATTATAAGCTTTCAAGTCTCTCAAATGGCATACTTGGTAATATACAGCTTTATATGTACATATATATTGCCAAAATGAAGCCAGATTCCTCAAAGTGACATACGACAAACTGTCATTTTAAATGAATCAGTGTAACGGCCGTACCATTATAACCTAACTTGAGAAATTTAGAACAAACAGATTTTATGGGAAGTTGGTAATTGGTTGTTGTTTGGGCAGGTGGTAGTTCTCAATTGGATCAGCTGCTGAATACACCCAGGACCATGCATGCTTCCCAGGGTGCTAACAAGAAGGACAAAGGCGACCGCACCACAGAGTCCCTGAGAGAGCGGCTGGAAAGGAGTCTTAGAGAAGTCCTGAGGTGAATATTTTGTTGACCACTTCATGCCGGGGCATTTTTCAATGTTGATGATGCTGGGCCGGCATGACTGTCATTTTTTGAGTTTTCAAAATCCTTCAAAAATTCATAATTTCATTTAACGGTGGTTTATAGCCGCACAAAGTAATCTTTAGGCATTACTCTAAGTTGACAGGTGACCTTCATTGACGCCCGAGTATTTCAGCCAAGCCTGCAGCCTTGTAAAAAGAGCCCAGATTGTGCGGTGTTTTGTAACTTTCTTTTGTTCACGAACCTGGCTTGGTGCACTGCTGACCTCTTTTCAATTGGGGCCAGATTAGTGTGCAGCGGTGCTGTGTGGCTCATCGCTGCAGTGGTGGAGCGCTTTTGTCCCCGGTGGTAATCCGCTCGCTCTCATTGCCCCAAAGTCTGATATACGGTTTCAAAACAAGGCTGGATTATCACCACTTTTGAGAGTGAAAAATGTTGGTAATGCCCAGCAGCCTGGTCTTTTGTTTGGAGTATGGTCTTTTGTTAGAGGGCCCTGTTTCCTTTGTGCGAGTTCGGAGACCCTGGCCACGCATATAAACCATACCTCTCCGATTCCGGAGTCCCCGGCAGGAAGTGGTTAAGGACGATTTTTTTCGCCACCTGTGATAAACTCTATCTTTATTAGCAGTTCTTTGGAATTCACCTTTGGGTCCAAGCAGAAAATGTTGCTTGTTGATATTAAGCATTAGTTGCTTAAGCTGCGCTTACTGCTTAACAGCCTTTATGAAATACTCAGAGGCTCTGTAAGCACAAATTTGGCTGTTGAACTGAGTGCTGAAATTGGGCCCTGGTCTTGTCACCGTCTCCCCAGGCTGGCCCGGATGGAGAGCAGCCCCAGCCCTTGCAGTAACAGCTTGGAGCTAAAGGCTATGAGCAGCTGCATAGGGGTCATGACCTTCATGGAGGCTGCCCTCAATGTGACGGGTGACCTCCAGCCGTTTGTTGACCAGCTGCTGCTAGTGGAGCAGCTACAGGTGAGACTTAAATGGAATTTTAATCTTCTTAAATTCTTGATGAAATCATTGATGAAAAAAATATATCAGGCGACATTGTACAACAATGAATGATTAACTCTTACTACATGCATACTATTTCTCTGGGTTTCAGGTTACATGGTCTTCAAGAGATTTCCACAATAGTTTTTTTAATTTAAGGCTCTCGCTTACTATAAAGTATACATGTCATACAAAGTTCAGTTGAGCTAGTCTTTCTCAGGAATTGTTATTTAAACTTTACTGTCAAATTAAAGTGTGGCGTGATCTTGGTTTGCTATTTCAAGTGTGAACATGGTCTGCCAGTCTGCACAATTTCATTTTAAGACTTTTAGTTTGTACTTTAATTGCAGTATCCCGTTTCAGAAAACTGTGATTGTAATCCACGTCAGGTTTGGAATTTGTACCTCTGATTGTGACGTTGAGAAACACATTTAATTTTGTGAGGGATGCAATGGAGTTGATTGCTTGCATTGCATTTTCTTGTCGCTAGAACCTCGCCAGAACGAGCGTGTATCTGGAGCTGTGCCACGCCAGCCTCTTGGGCCTGATCGACCTGCCGGATTCCTCCGAAGAGCTCAAGTGGCTGGCATTCACTTTCATTAAGGTATGACAGGTGCTCCACATTCGTGAATCCACATCACAGAATTCTGTGCTCACTGAATTCTTTCCTGTAGTCACGGTAACACTTTGTAGCGGTCTGTTTCTTTATGCAAGCATAGAAACTTGAAATAAATGTCTGCATTTAACCCTTTTCCTCGTAAATTACTCACATGGAATTTATTGTTGGCACCTGGGGTTACACTTTTGTTCCAAGATATGACAGTTTAAAGGTCAAAGATGTTAATACTTCAGAAACTTCACCCTCTCAACTTTGAGTGGGCCAGTGGCACTGACAGGCACTCTGTGACTAACTGATACACATGTATCAGCTGTTTTTTGCAGTGTGTCACACGTTTGCACATGCCACGGATTGACTCCCTCTTTCATTCCTGTCTTCAATAGTTGCCTCAAATCCTTGCCCGCCTGAAGCAGACCCCCTCACCCAGAGACTCCACAGACAATGCCTTGCACTTCATGAGCTGCTTTGAGCAGCTGCTGCGGTTCAATGTGCTGATCGACCAGGCCGACACCAAACACAAGTAGGTCGGCTCTTGCGCAAAGTCCAGAACCTTTGTTGCATGCTCTAAAGCCGGGTAGAGACACGGGTCATATTCTCCCTGGGCCTGTTGATGCGTAGAATACCCACCGTGTCAATTTGAAACATTTATATATTTCGTGTAATGCTTGAAGGAAAGTGTGCAATGGTAAAGACATTTGTGTTTTTCTCATGTTGTCTTGTACAGCTGTGATTGCATGCAGCAGTTGCTACAGCAGTGCAGCAAGCTGGGACTGATCACGGAAAACCAGCTCCGAGAACTACTCGCAGCAAGGTAAATATTTGACTATTGCCCACAACCATGGAACCTATATAACATATTTCAGATTGCCAATAAGCGACAACTGCCTGGCTACATGATGCTATGCAGTTCATATCCTGTACAATCATCTCTTTCCTGCTCATGATACACTGAAATTTCAGGTCTAAAAATTCGTCTGCTAAGCCACAGTGTGTCTTTTCTCCAACCCACATGCTGAGTAATTCCCAACTTTAATGGCTTAATGAGTCAACATATTTGAAATTTGTACCTCTGCAGTACTGCTTGTCTTGTTTGTCAGGACTTGTTTCGGTCTATTTTACCCACTACTTTCTGAACAAAATTTGTACGATTGTGAATGCAGATCGGCGACGCGCCGGGCACCTGTGCAGAGTCGAGGCAGCAGCCATGGATCCCATGATTCACCCCAACAGTTGCCCAACGCCACTCTGGTCATCAGGGCAGAGCTCACCTCAACAAGCATACTCAAGGTGAGCCCAAAATCACCCGTATATAATGCACCTTACCCACACATTGTTGCCTGGTTTGGACTTGCAACTTTGGCATCCGTGCGAAGTCACCATACCTCGTACACACTCATGAACCAAACACTGCTCTATTTATCATCACACGGCATTGGCTACTTTCTGCGTGAAGATCCACATCTAAGTCATAGGTGCTAGTAGTGAACGGTTTCTCAGGAACTATTGCAGAGAATGTTTCCCAGGAATTATTGCACGGAACTATTGCAGAGATGGAGTACACGCACGTGAGCATAGCCCTAGCTACGTTACAAGTACACAACGTAAGAACAGACGGTGGCGCATGTACAAGGCTGCCTTTCCTTTGCGCCTGAAATGTTAATGGCAATGTCAGAAGTATGGTAGAACAAATATAAAATGGTTTATTTCATGTGTCTCCCTCAGGAACTAGTTTGTAAACTTCCAATACCAAGGGAACTATAACATCGACTATCCACCTTCAAACCCTGTTATGAATATTCATGTACTGTTACAAATTCCCTGTGTTATTTCATTAGAGCCACTTTGACACTGATGTTACAGGAGTACTTTGCAGATGAGTGCTCTTACGTTTAATATTGGCTGGAATAACCCATGAACCGATGGGAGATGCAGAAAGCCACTAGCTGGCTCACTCCATAGATTCATGCGTTACTTCAGCCACAACCATGTAATTTGGACATGGCTAAGGCTTTCACTTCCCTGGGACTCTGATCCATCCTCACACAAACACACACAGAATATGGACATGGACTATTCCAAGAATCCCGACGAGCTGCTGGGGGTGCTGGGTCACATGATGTCCGGCAAGAGCTTTGAGCTGATTATCGCTGCGCTGGCCACCACGGGGAAACTGAAGAAGTTCACCGCCAAACTCATCAAGTAAGCCCTGATGGAACCGTCTGGGCATGATTCAAGTTCCCCGTACACATATGGCAAATTAAATTTGTCAACCATTTCCAAAAATGTGCTTCAACAAATGGTCTTTCTGTTGCAACCTTTTGATGTTAAATTAATACGAAAGCACTGTATGATAGTTGCATATGCTGTACTTGCACATTGCAGTTAAAGAACATCATTGAGAATTTGTTTCGTTGTGGTCTGTAAATATTTGCATGAATTAAAAATGTCTGCACCAAGGAGACGTCAAAACGAATTATTGCAACTCTTATACCTTTAGTTATTTCACTGGCTGTATTCAGAAATAGCACATCCTGTGGTTTGGATTTCTGCTCAGGTTCAATGAACAAGCGTGCAAGCAGACCCAGGCCGAGGTCAGCAAGGGGTCACAGGTCAGGGCTGCACTCTTTGACATCTCCTTCCTTATGCTGTGTCACATCGCTCAACTCTACGGCACAGAGGTACGTCACGAATAATCAACACTTGACAGATGTACTCATACTGAATTTTTCTACATGCATTGCAAATTGGAGAAAAATGGGGGGATAGCTGTGAATCGGGGGGGGGGTTGACTCTCTCCTTGGCATTGAGGTGTCTGAAAAACATTGCTCTTTTTTCTGCCTTGAACAGAAGCACCCCCTCATTGATTGAAAGGAGCCATGCTGGTGGGGAATGTTAATTTTGTTGATAGTGATGAGACTGTGATTTCAGAGTTATTTTATGAACCAATGAAGTGCAGTTCCCACCAAAGGAGGCACTGTTACATAAAAAATTGCGCCCTCTCGTGGTTCCTTACGGGGTCATGGGGTTAACGAAAAGCCACTTATCTGAGATATGTTTCTTTCATGGTTTATTTTCCCAAGATGGTAACGTCCAATGGTGGTGATTCATTCTTTGAGTCTTGGGTCCAGCAGTGTCTGCCTGACGATAACGGTGCCAAGCCCCTGGGCTCCTTTCCAGCTGTCGAACCGTCCAAGGGAGATGTACTTCTCAGCCAGTACCACTCAGGAATGGACATCAAGACTATGTGAGGAGACAGTGACAGTTAACTATGACCATTATTGATGTTTTGGTCACAGTTGTTCTCAATCTGGACCTTTGCATGTTCAAGTCTATAGCGAGTCTACACTGGCAAGCCTTGCCCACTAGAGTGTTTTTACAGAATAGCTAAATAGTAATGGTGCTAAAGATTGTTTATTTGCAAGTTTAATTTCATTTGTTTCTTCTTGAAATTTTGGTAAGTCTGTGTAAATAATATACATGTAGTATAACAATGATCCAATTTATGAGGGCTGTCTTGCTGACACATACATTAATTGACATGTACAGACATACATGTAGGTTCAATTGTGGAGGTTAATATTTATTTGACTTTGTAAACTGGAAACAAATTAGTTTGATGTACCTGCCTCATATAAATGTTTTTCAAACTTGCAGTCTTGACATGAGACTAGTCTATAGAAAGCTTTGGAATCACATTGAGTACTATATTGATTTAAGTAAGCGACATTCTAAAAAAACAGTGTAGTAGTTTTTATTTAAGGCTTTTCTTGTTTACTGCCTGCAGGCAAGCCCGTTGGAATGAAGTTATTGACACCATGCCCTACATCATGCAGGAGGTTCTGTTTGCGTGGGAGAATGGAGCTACAAATGTGGAGCAGATACAAGTAAGTTATGGCTGAGTGCTGTTGCTACCTTATTTTTAACATTCTGAAATGGGAAGGAGCCTGACTATATTGTTATAGGTTTAGGTATAGCATTGCTTTTATTTTTGGTTGGAAAATAAAGGTCTCTTGACATTTTTCTCAGCAATTTGGAATTACCCTCCAGGGCAAGGAAGGTAATCTGCAATCTATTCCATTATCTTCATTCCCACACACATTAACCTTTGCAGAAATTTAAACAGGTATTGCCTTGTTTAAATTCAAGATGGCCGGCATTAGAATAAGGCTGGTTCATGGATCTGTGTAGGCTGCATTTGAAACTGTTGTCTAGAGCTACATGTACCGGGTAAGTGTAGGTCTGAGCCCGTTGAAAATACACAGGGACACACTGACAATAGCTGTAGCACTTAAAGCCCGTTTTGGACACAGCCCTCGCAGGAATTATCACTTAGCATAGATTAGCAGGGAACCAGTCATCAGGGGCTGGGGGAATGATACATAGCGTGAAGTTCTGGCCGGTGACCCATTTCTGCTAAGCAGATATTTGTCATTTTAAGCAGCAATATGCCCATTTTTTTGGGTCGGTAGAAGCTGATTGACAACATCACTAGCAAGCTCTGCTGCCTGCCAGTCTGCTGTGCGGCCTGGCTGTGCAGCCACATTGCGGTGCTGGCCTCCACCGAGCGCAGCAGACCTCTCCGCCTTCTACAGATCGTCTGTACCCACCAGGCGCCCAGCCAGTTGGGCGTACCCTTGCAGATCTATGACAATGAGAGGTACAAGCCTTAAATCATATTTCATCAGTGTCTATAAAAAATGTAGATGTTTGTAAAATACATGCAATCGTATGATGCAGGGTAAAATAGCATCCAATGCGATATCGGTTGAACATAACAAGATGCCACAATCATTGACCTTTACAAAGTTGGACTTCACCAGTGCTGACCCACGATGGTCCTTCGTTCAAGATTTGTGTGAAATGTCTGACTTTGTTGCTTTTTAAACCTCTGCAACAATGTCACAGAGTGATATTCACTCGCCATAGTGTAGATCCTTTGAGGATTCCATACATGCTTAACCTCCACAGACTAGTTCAAATCTCTATGTGTGTGCACAGACACAGCGGGTGTCACTCAGGCGTGAAGACGAAGATAGACATCACGTCACCCAGCACCGCACTCATGATTCCCGGAACGCGTTTAAATGTCTTGCTTGCTACAACACAGAAAATTGCTGCATGTTTTCACATCATCACGGCATGAAGTGGTCAATAGGTTTTGGTTGTTTGTGATAAGCTGTAAAAAAAAACAACTTGCATCCAAAATAATTTAATAACAATTTAATAATTTGTTCATTTATAAAGTGCAAATTCTATACAGATATGTTCAAATGCACTGTAATGATGAAGACGTTGTTGAGCCAATAGCGTACAAGGGCACCTAAGGCAGCCGCCAAATGACCCACATCCACCTACAACTATAGAGAGTTTTAGAGAAAAACCCCAGAGAAGAAATTTCTGGGTAAATTCAATCAGGTAGGGACTGAAAACCCAATCCACATGTGGACCGAGCTGGGAATCGAACCCGGGCTGCAGATGTGAAAGGCGAGGAAAGAACTTCTTCACCAACCCGACTCCCCAAACAACATCTATAGAATATATCGCATTACAAGATTCATGTTTCTTTGTACAGAAACTCCATGATGCAGATCATCATCCGTAAGATGTGCAGCAGCAGCCCCATCACTTCCCAGCTGGCCAAGGCCGGCCGCGATGCTACCCCTTCCATGCCCCCGGCCATCCCTGCCACCCAGGTACTGTCCTCCGTCTTTGCCCAGGTCATGGAGCAGGGCTGCGTGGATAGGCGAACGCTGGCCCTGGCCGACCAGCTGATCGCCTGTGGAGGGGTGCTGTGGTTCTGCCGTGGGGTGGTGCTAGAGATCTGCTCCTTGCACTGCAAAAATGAGCTTACTATGGCTGGTAAGGCTCTCATACATAAAAATTTGGCAATACTTAATGAGCTCTGTGAACAACAGACGGTATGTACTGTAATACTACTTGGTTAATAAAACTATTTCTGAATTTAGATTGTCTAAGCTTCTTTCTAACCTGTTCTTTTTATTCTCCCCACTGATGGAATCCAAGCAGGGTTGTTGCAACATGCACAAGCGCTTTAAGTATTTGAAAAGAAACACCAATATGTGGTTATCCAGAGATCCGATCCCCAAAACTGGTACCCTGTACACAAAACACAGTGATACGATGATGTCTGATATTATGCCATCTTAAATATCATCAAAGCTATCCTAAAGAAAGCTTCAAAATGCCCATAGTTTAACTAAACTAAATGAACTCCTCAAAGAACTATTAATAATAATTTAACAAAACCATACAATTTCTGTAGAGCCGGGGGGAAATTAATTTACTGTCTGAATTCTACAGCAGTGAAGAAACGTTGCCATGTCTGACTCGTATCCCAAAACGGAAATAACTAAATGGGGCTGCTCTATTCAAATCAAGAATTTATAAATTCATTTTGGCAGTCAATGTTTCAGGTGGCTTGGTTGGATTTTAAAAAGCAACATTACAAAGCTTATGGGGTTTTAAGGATCTGGAAGGTGTAGAATATAAGGATAGGAGCAAATTGAATTTGCTCGTAGCTTATTTTTCTGAACATTTTACTCTGCTAAATTTTGGGTGGCTAATAATTCCGAAGATTTCAGTATGTGGAGATATTTTTTCTTTGTTTGTTCCTGTAGTTGAGGTGGCTTTTGCCCTATTCCAAGTGGACATTGAGCAGTTAACCCTGACCTTGACCAGGAAGGTCCTGCCGCGAATCCTGGCTGATCCATTGAACTTTGAGAAGCTGAGCAACCCGCGAGGCCACGCTCTGGCCAGGCTCACAGTGTGGTGTATCGCGGCAACACTGACCAACCACACCAGCTCAAGAGGTATCCAACAGATGGTAGATTGTTTAAATATGGGTTTCATTTATTTTTAATAGCCAGTGACCTTTGAACTTGTGGAAGTGAAAAACTGTTGTTTCTTCTTGTGGTAGCTGCGCAGAATATTGTAGCCAGTGTAGTCGTGGGTTTTGTGTTGTATACAACTCTTTTTTGAGTATTGATACGGTGTAGATGAATCCCACGATTCATTGTTGACATTCTTGATTGCCCCCTTCAATGGTGGAAAGTATCTTGTCAGGTTTTGTTGAGAACTGTAATGCAGTGCTCACTGCGTACAGTGCCTTTCGCCAAAGAAGGGAGCCATCAGGGTTGTCCATCAATTGCATAACCATGGCCATCGAATTTGTCTATGAACTCTATATTTGTTGAAAACCTGACTCAGTTTTTGATGGAACTTAGCGAGGTGGATTTTGATGAAACAGAGATAATAGGGTGGCTCTTGCTGCATGGGTGAACCTGTGCCTTTTGAGTAGGTGTACTAGTGAAACCCTCTGTCTGTATACTAATAAACTAATTCTTGGTTTAATTTTTTTCATAGATTCTAAGTGTAAGGAGAGCCCTTTCCGCCTTCTGAGAGGGCGCAAGAGATCTCGGATGGACTTGGACAGGGAGGTAAGTATGATTTGTACATCTGACTTTTAATACAAGAGCCCAGGAAGACCACACGATAGTGCTGAGGAGTGGTGACAGTATACTTGTATGGAGTACGCACAACTGACTGAATGTACACAGGAACCCATAGTAATGTGCACTAGAGGAGTACACTTGAACTGGGGTGGGATAGTGACAAACATACTGCAGTGCGTACACAGAGGATGCTGTCAAATAGCACAGTGTGTGCCTTGCGACTTTTCAACTGAATCTGCACAAAAACCTGTAGTGTGTTGGCTTTAGAGGAGTGCATCTGTGACAGAGTGCTCTACTGTGGGTGAAGAGGTCACTTTCGAACTGCTGCCAATTTCCAACTGAATCTGTACTGTATATTTGTAGTTTATTGGTATGAGAGGAGTGTACCTGATCATGATGCAGTTTTGATAAGAGACAATGTACATTTTGCAACATTAACCCTCACTGTCCTTAATCCTCCGATTTTACATACCCTAGGGGGTTATTGTTAAATTGAATTGCCGGGGCAAAGGCATCAATGCAACCAAAAAGAAACTAAAACAACTGCTTTTTGGACTTTATTTTTGAATTTGTAACATGTACATGTACATCATGTCAAAGACCAGAAAGCACATTTATGAAAAGAGCTCTCGTTTTGGTATTTAGAACGGTTGTTCTAGTTCCTGCTAGGTCTTTGAAAAAGTAGAGAAATCTGTAAAGTGTGTTACAAAAGGGATTTTAGAAGTACCGGTATAATGTTTTACAAATCCGCTACAGGACTCCAGTGTTTTGAAAGATGAGACACGACCGTCTAAGATCAGGCGATTGCTGAGTGTTGGGGACGAAGACAATGCAACAACCACACTGACAGGTCAGTCAGTAGTACGCACCCGTAGGCAGTGGAGTGGTCCATTGGGTTTTGTACACCAGAGGGGCACATGTCAACCAAGGCAAAACCAAGGGTGCCATCACCCTGGCATGTGTAAAGAGTGCCATGGACCACTCCAGTCTTGATTAGCTAATTTTTGGCTAAGCAAAGGTCAGCCAACAAGCAGTTGAGAGTAATGCGCAATACAGAATGTTTTGGCATGTAACTCATTAAGCAAATTATGCTCTGTGTTAACAAATTGGTTCCCTTGGGAGCTCCTTGAATTGGGTCCTTGCAGTAAATAGGATTGAACGCTTCACACTTTGATATTTGCTAGTATGCTTCAAGTGTTAAATGGTACATGTACAGTTGTGCATGAGATTATGAGGAGGTTAGTGTGAGTTGTGAAGTGATGAATTTTTAAAGGCATTGTAGAAATGGAGAAAAAATCCCAGAATTACCGAAGTCGTCCTAGCTAGTTGTTTCAACTTTTTGCTGGACATTGTTGAAGTTTCCCACCTTTGTTGAACACTGTGCAAACAAACATCATTTATGATTAACAAAACTGTGACAGCATACCTCGTGTAGTAATTGTGATTACAATGTAAGGGTGTCTATTGTTATTTCTGACCAACCTTCATTTTTCTGCTCAAACCAAGGGGGAAAAAAACAACTTTTTTATGCCACTGACCCTGTCTGGAATTTCCTTCTAAGGTTTCAGAAACATTGGAAGAAATGAAAAGCGTAAGAATTTCTGGGAACAAGCAAATAATGAATGAACCATAGTTGCAGGCCTTATGCTAATTTTTTTTCCTGCCTAGCCCACTGGGCTAGTTAACTGGATATTTTACTAGCCTCTTTAGAGTTTTACTAGCCCGTATATAAAACGATTTTAAAAACCCAAAATTTGTTATCAGCTTACCAATAAAGAATTTGACAATTTGCAAATAAAAGGCTGATGGTATAAATAAATAAAGAGGCATGTATGTTAGTTAAAAGTCGCTTGAGTCACTGGTCACAGAGTTGGGATCAAAATCATCTTTTTTTTACTCAGTCTTTCCTCTCATTTGGGTTGCTTACGTTTGGCAAAAATTGCCACTTTTGCTTACTTTCTGACCTCCACGGTGACCGAGTTTGATATCGGCAGACTTTAGGGTAGTTTGGGTCAGTATTTCCCAGAGTTTAGAGCATTGCATTTTGTTCCTTACAGGCTCCGTCAGTTACAGCACTGGATTTCTTGTTGCCCAGACCCAGCAGCAGTTGAACGAACCGTTCCCCAAGGCACTTGGTGAGAAAACATAGGCACCAAGATCTGCTACCATTGAGATTAGTTGAGGCTGTCTTTCCAACTTTGTTTCTGCTGTAAAAGTGACTACCTGTTTGAATACTAGTAGATTTTGAGGACACCCTGATTGAAATCATTCCAAATTGGCTCAATTTTATAGTGACAGATACACTTTGCATATTTGCATCAAGAGTTGACGAGTTGCAGGTTTTCAACTGAAAGTGGCTCACATCAGTCATTCATCCACTTGCGGCAGCCTATGGCACCTCATGCCAAATGCTACATCCAATATACTTTGACAGCTTTCATTTGTTTTTATTTGATCAGTGTCCCTGTTCCAGCTGCTGTCATCCCTGATGTCCAGCAGCATGATTGGACCAAGGACTGAGTTTGTGGTTTCCGTCATCACTGAGATCATTCACTGCAGCGAGCACATCGCCTCAGGAGTGCTGCAGTTTGCTCCAATCACGATGGTGCGTCACTTGGTGTTGGATGGTTTGAATAACAATAATGCCATATTTTGCCTGTACCCACTGCACTCTCGGAGGATGCTAGTGACCAATAATTTGTTTCAGGTTTTGTGGATAATTTTGTTTGCTTGATGAGTTTGGGCCAAAACTCTTCCGATATAAAATTAAATGCACACTGTCCTATTTTTTTAAAGAGATTTTTACATGTTGGGTATTAAAGTTTTACTGAGTGCCAGAAATCTGTGGCAAACACAGCTTTAACATGTTTGATGGGACCAACTTCCGTTGTCAAGGGTAACAAAATGCTATGAGCCTAATGCAACGTTTCACCACTTGTGTGCTGTCCAGCTCTTTTCATGAGAATTCCTAGTACATGCATTTGTATTCTGATGGACCCTGATGTTTTCATGTTGCAGATGTCCCAGATGCTGAACACATCCAGTGGACAGTTTCTATTGGACCTAGCCCTAGCCGTTGGCAGGGTGGACAGTATCGTAGCCAGACGGCTTGCTGCTAAGGCACTGTGCTACAACAGGATTGGCCGCTTCTGAATGTGTGTCACTGGGGCTTGGGCTTCCAGAGCTGTCTAGGCCTCTGTGACTGTACCAGGGTGCTACATGTTCAAAATAACTTCTCTAATGCTATGGAATTATGGGCGTTTTTTAAACTGTTGTCAATTTTTTTCTTTTGACATTAACATGCTCTCGTGGTTGTCAGTTTGCAGATGTCCGTGTGAATGTGTGTGCGACCTACAGAAGTAACAGAAGCCAGAATGTTTGGAGAGAGTGAAGTGCCAAGTACTTCATGTACTTCATATAGTCCAGGTTTCATCTATTTGTGGGGGCCCTGGCCAATGGAACACCTTGAATGGATTTCGGTTTTCTTACACTTCTTCTGTATATCTCGGTTCTTTGTAACCTTGTTTTTTACGTTCATGTAGTAGGCATCAAAATGGATTAACTCCAAATTGAGTCCCCCTCTCTCTATCCATACATTGTATTAGGGCAGTGACCCAGCTGGAGAGCAGATGTTGTATTTCAAAGGATTATGCACTCTAAAAGCTACATTACAGTCAAATGATATTTAATGTCAACTTTTCCACTGATTTGTTTTCCGGTGAATAAATATTAAATTAATATACCTCAAAGCACCTTTCAAATCCTGTCTTTTCTTGGTGTAAGAACTTCAAACTTAACTTACATTGAGTGATAGAATTTTTGTTTTGTTGGAATGTTTAGACCACATTGGGGACTTTGGTATATCCCCACAAAATCTACTGTACAACACGTGGTCCCCATTTGTACTGGTACATGTACACGCAGGGAACAAGAATGTGCCCTCCTGCGACCATGTTGGGAAAGATTTCCTTTGGTGGCCAAAAGTGAGGGGACTTTGACACAGGTATGTCATGTATGTCCCCACAATGTGTTAAGGTTCTCACGACAACTGCCATGCATCATGAGTTGTCCCTAAATGTTTGAAACAAGAATGTGCCCTCAAATTGCGAGAACTGTGGCACATGTATGGCCTCACAATGTTTTATGTCCTCAAAATGAGTGCTACACGTACAGTATGTAAAACTGGAAAAGACTGTACATTATGCATAATGTAAATGTATGTATGCAAATGTACATATACACTGAATGCTCACAGTACCGTAGCTGATGCATTGTACTTAACCAAATTGCAAGCAGAACTCAAGTCATCCAGTCTGAAATGACAAGCTACATGTATTTAAAAGAAGTACAACATGTACATATCACCCTGTTTGGACCGCTTTCAAACACTTTTTGCCCTAAGTGGGAAATGAAGCTAGACTTAAAAACATAACGGCATCCTGCTTGTTTACATACATGTATGTTTGCCTATTGGAGCTTGATGGATCACATCCTACATGTAACTCACTATCACAGCAGTTGGAAAGTGCACATGTATACAAAGCGTAACGTCATTGCGCTACTTCTCTATTGAAGTGTGACTAGCAAGTGACTAGATTCTGCTTGATGGAAATTTGCCGAAACAAAAGTCCATTCTTCTTAACTTTTTACTACTGGGACGTCTTGTCTTCACTTTGGTAATAATAAAAACAACCTTTTGCTGTAATACATGTACTTAATACCTTTGGTGTCAAAGGCATGTCTGTACAAATTATGGAACTAAAACAAGAGCCTAACAAAGAATATTGGCATGGTACTGGTATTATAAAGTGAAGCACGAACAAAATGCTCTTCAACATAAAGATGCTTGCCTGCACTTGTATCTGTGATATGCTACAAACATTGAACTTTCTCTGTTTAAGTTATGAAAGAAACATAAGGTGTTAACACATAAAATAAAAAAGTCCAAGCAGATAAAATTAACGCTTATTTACACTTAGTAACATAAATCTTGACATACCGTCGAACTAACCTGTAAAGATTTTTTTTCCATAGTTTCCCACGCCATCTGCAGCGCTTCTGATTTGCAAATGAAATATTCTTGGCTTGCTTTACGAATAACTTAAGTCAAATAACTGTTTGCTTTTTAAGTCTAAAGGTACAATATAGAATGGAAAATTCTGAAAATCATTTAGTGTCTTACCAAAAAAAAGCTTCAAAACACCTTATAGTGCAACAACAGTAATACTGACTTTTGGTAATTAATGAGCATTTTAAAACTCTGACTGGTTTACAACATTTACGGGAAGTATCACTTTTTCAGTGTGGGAACACAGAAATTGGAACAGCCTGTGAATCACAGACTTCTCTATGATGACCAGGCTGTGCTGAATGCACTAGCGCAGACATTTTGGGCTTACCAAGTGAAATCCAGAATCGCTGCTTACAGGATGTGTGCATGTGCACGAGCCCATCCCTGCTAACCCTTTGAAACGGGCTTACCGTCAGTGTGAAGTTTTGCTTCGTTTGTGTATCACACAATGCCGTGGTGCCAGAAAAATTATGATGTGATTCTGAAGAGTCTGGTGCAGTCACAACATGCATGACAAATCCTCATCCCTTGCTGGCTGTGTGGACAAGCACACTTACAACACGTTGGTAACTGTTGCAAGGGCTGTAGGTTTGCTCTTGACCTACAGGAAAGGCACGGTACAGAAACATGTATTTCTATCCATGAACAGCACAACATCAGCTTTCACATAAAATACATGTCTTGATAGTATCAAAAAAGCTGATAAGTTGCTTTTATGACTTATCAGTAACATTTGAATAAAGTAATAGGTCTCTCTCAACTGACGTCACTTGCCACAGATTGCCACGTGCATCTGCAGGTTGGACTTCAAAATTTTATGACGCACAATGGCTGTGCCTTTCTACAAAGGATTTGGATTAACATGCACGCAGTATAAAACATCACACAGCGCACACACCTGATCGCATTGTATATGCAGTTGTAATCTGACTACGAAGATGGCGTCCAGGGAGAGCTATCTGTAGCAGCTAAAAAAAAGCTACAAATAGTTCTGTTCTCTTACAAGAGTACTCCTTGGTTTAGAGAATTTTTGAGGAAAGCTTGCTTTGTAACAACAGGGAGTGTCCTCAATTTGAACTTGTGCTGGTCTCATAAAACATGTCAAGGGTTTCAAGACTTGCAATGATGCCTTTCAAAATGGTTTTTTTAGCCACTGCCCTGTTCTCAACTTCTGAAGAACTTTGTTCATTCAAAATACTTATATTACAATACCAATTTGGTGTCCAGTTTGCCTACATGAAAAATCTTACATGTCTCGGGGCTGTTTCAGTTTGTGACGACACTCACCTTTTTAGTTTTGGTTTTTTTCTTGGTCGGGGAATGATCACGTCGCAATTTGCTGTGGAAAAGACGAGCACAAAGTCAGCATTTTGGTAAAAACACTGTCTTTCAACAAATTTCACTTCACCGTGTATGCCTTGTGGATGAACAAAAATGTGATAATCTTTCTATTTAAAACCTACTGACATGAAATATGGTAAAGTGTAAACCAAGAAGGGGGCTTGCGGTAACACCATGTGGACAGATCTCTTTAGAAGAGATGTGGTTCAGAGTGAGTGTTCACTCAACGTTTTGATATACATGTACATGTACCAGTGCTCCAATGATGTCCGACACTCGACTCCTGAGGATGACCAGAGCACACTGGTCAAAATGCCGAGTACACACACACACCGGTTCTTATCAGAACCCACACCTCTTCTAAAAACGATCTATCCACACGGTGTTACCGCAAACCCTTTCCTTAGTCTGTTCTCCATCATGCAAAGCTTCAAATTGTATGGAAAAGTGTGTACAGTATTTCACAGACGATCTCAACAACCAGAATCCATCAATCAGACTGACAGAGACCTCTCAATTTGTTTTGGTACGAAAGTACTTTGTCAAAATATGTGGTATACCCAGTGGATGTTGTGGGAACAGCCCTATCACTTTGTTTACTGCATTGTGTGATGGGTTAGAATGAGGGTCATTGTATAGCGTAAGATAAGTAGTCCACGTATGGTACGAGTTACATTTGATCACAACCATGTGAAAGGCGCAGTCTTTACTGTTTCTGGTCGTGAGGGATAATTTCTGTGAAAGATCCAAAATGATGGTTACACAACACAACTGCCTTTTGGAGATGGAGAAAATGGTATTCGTAGGCAAAAGATGGTAGTGTACAAATGTACATACAACGATGACCCCCATTCTATCACCAATTCATTGTGGTAAACACTAGTTGCATCATCAGTACATAGGACTACCGAGCAGTTTCCTGAGAGCAAAGCTGAAATAATTAGGTTACTGATTATCAACTGTTGCTTTCTTTAATTACTGTGACCAACGGATCTGTTATAACAGATACATGGGTATTTTCTTACTCTCTCAATGATGGCTCCTTGTAGCTGATGGGCACAGCTCTCCGACTCCGCCTACCCGTCTCCTGTGCCTCGCTCTCCTCCTCTCCTCTCTCTGATGCCAGCTGCACTCCCACTAGGGCATCTGCTGTTCTCTTCCTGCCCTGCTGGGCTTGATGGGGGTGGCTGTTGTTGGTGACAGTCTGAGAGTTTGTCTCCATGGCGACAACTGAAGGACCACGTTCGCTATTCGAACCCACTTTTGACGGTGCGATGGGCTCAGCAACTGTTGAAGGGGAGGGGCTCCTTAAATGGGGCGAAGCTGACTTCTTGCTGGGAGGAGTTTTTTGTAAGCCGTGGGGGTCGCTGATGTCAAACAGGAACTCATTGGCTTCTCTGTGGTTTGCCTGTACTGGGTCGGTCTGTTCAAAAGTGACGGATGGCTTAGCTTTGTTCGTGGAAGTCTTACCCCGATGCAGTGTAGAGTATTTGCCAACATTATCTAGCATGGTAGATGCTGTGTCTGCACTGTCAATGATACCCTCGGTCTGGGGAACATGTAAAGCCTTGGCCTTGACTCTCTTAGTTGGGTGGTGTTTGGTAGGTTGAGCAGAAGCCACTGATAGGATGGCGTCATCAACATCTTCTGCAGGCTTCCAACTGGGAGCCAGCTTAGCCTTGCCAGTTTGTCGGGATGGCTCTCCAAGGCAGATGCCATCAAAGATGTCACTGGCTTTGCTTTCAGACTTGACAGCGGCAAGGTTCAGCTCTGTCTTCCAGTTGGCTGTTGCAGCCATCTTACTGATTGTGGGAGACACCACTGATTTGGCCTTCTTGCTTTTGCGCTTGATCTTGCCCCCTCTCTCCGAATTCACAGCCTCTGTTGGTTTTGTGGGCTCTGCCTGCTTAATATGTTTATTGTATGCAACGTGTGATTCCTCTCTCTGGGGCATGGGGTTTAGAAGTTCCTCTTGGTGCACGGGTTCTAGAGCCTTGCCTGGCACAACTAGATCAGCAGGAGGCCCTTGTTTGCCATCATGGGGGCTGTGCACTTCTGTTGGTTTCTGCAAGTATAAAAAGTAATCGTGAACAGGATGAAACAAATCACTACTCAGCAAATGTGTACAAGGCTGCAGTTCAAATGATACACAATAATGTGAATTTTCATCTGTGCAGCGATAAATTTCCCAGAGAAGAAAATGTTGCTTTCAATGGAAGCTAAATGGCAAATTTTTTCCTCAAAAACATTTTGACCTGAATTCAACCGAGTGATAAAATGTACAGGGAAAGAACTAAAGTTTGTACATGTAAGCACCTCTTTCTTTAAGCAAGGAGCACCATCTTGGTCATTGTTTGTCTTGGAGAACTCAGCCAGGGAACTGGTGGGTTTTGGTTTGACTCGTTTAAGAACTGGTGGAGCTAAGGAGAAGCTGTCGCCCGCTGAGAGATCAAAGATGGCTAGGTCGTTCCTGAAGGACTCTGACATCAGTGCAGTCTTCTTGCTGAGTTTCTTGAGACCGGTCTTGGTGTGTTTTGTCTGACAAATTTTGGCAGGATCCTTGGAAGTCTTCTTCTTGGGAGGTTTTGGAAGCAGGCTCCTGGAGGTGTTCGCAGATGGCTTCGATTTCAGCTTGGGCTTGATGGCTGAGGAAGAGCTGCAAGGTTTGTCCACCTGGATGTTGCCCCATGGTCGGATGACCTGCTCGTCATGATTGAAGCGGGTCTTGTCAGCCTGGCTTATGCTGTGCTCATCTTGCGTGGGTACCGAATGACTTGTGGCATCCCTTGGTTCTGTATCAAGGGACTTGTACTTGGAAGCATTACACGGTGGCGAATGGACGAAGACATATCTTTCCTTGACTGCACCTGCTTGCTGATTGGGGACTAATGGGATGAAAGGAGAGGCTTGTACCTCAAAGGTTTTGTTGCTGGCTGAATCAGAATTGTCCAGGGTAACATTGTAGGTCATGCGTCTTGATGTGATTGCAGGTTGCTTGTCCGGGCTTTTTATCAAGTGTTTTTTTTGGTGGGTCAAGGGGCTGCTGGCTTGGGTCTTCTCACCCGGGGGCTGTTGGAATGGTGGTTCAGGATGTGGGCTCAAGATGGTTGTGGCGTCCTCACCAGGATCCTTAGTGTGCGTCGCGTAGTCTCCATCGTCAGCCAGGGCCTTCTTGATGGCAATGGGATCCAAGATGGTTGCTGTGCGGGAACGCTTCACTGGTGCTTCCAGGCAATGGGACTGGTGCCTGGAATCACAACTACCAACACCTGAGAAGAATATTGAAATGAAATGAGCAGTTATTCATTCTAACTTAAAGTAATGCAACAGTTTACACTATGCATCTCTGTATCAAATGAGATCCATTGTACATGTAAATGATGACCTAATATGAGATCCAACCGAACAAAAAGAGTTGGTGAATTGGCAGGGTCACTCTCGAGTAACAGACCTTTAAATGGATCTTGCACACTGGAAATCAAAAGGAAACTTCAACACTCTTTACCCATGTAGTGTGTCTCAATCAGTATTAAAGCCAAAATGACTAATGTGTCAAACATGAAACCTCACTTTGCCCTTCCTAAAACAAAACTGAAAGGAAAGTACCGGAACAAGAAGTAAGACTTATTTACATGTACATGTAAAAGCCTGAAGACTCGTTTTGTAGGATTTGGTCATACATACACATCTATTGCAGTTGCTACTGTACCTTGATTGTCAGGAGTTTCTTCCGTGAACATCAGATGGAAGTCAGCATCATCTAGTGATGGGAAGTCCAACTCGAACTCCTCATCAGCCAAATCCTTCATTTCCTTTGATTGGCCAACTCCCTCAAGGACTGGCTCTGACTGGTCGACCGTGTTAACTGTGGATTCGGATTGGCTGACTTTGGTGGGTCCTTCCGACCGGCTGGAACCAGGGGCTGGCTTTGATTGGCTGTTTCTTGAAGGCGACTCTGATTGGTGGATGGTAGCAGTTGCCATGGTCTTGGAGGCATCCATTATATTAGATGCTGCACTCTCAATGGCTTTAGATACAAGCCGAGTTTGTCTGCTATATGTGGAGAGCCTACAATAAATAAAAGTATGAAATGATAAAAATGAAATGATATGTTCAAACAAGTGCCCACCTGTCCTGACTTGATTCACCATTTCCTGGTAAAGAAGATACAGGATAATGGTAATTGTGTCACCTGGGCATCATGCTGAGCACAGGCCGTGCAAAACCGGTTTGCACATGTCACAATATGTCAAAACGCACCATCTCTTGCTCCTGCATGGAGCAGATTGACGCTTACCCTTGACTGGCTTTCTGTGCAATTCCGAAGGAGTCGTCGTCGGACGTCATGGACGCCCGAGGCAGGATCCCCAAGCTGCTGTCTCTGAGGGGCAGGGAGGAGCACAGGTCCAGGGCCTGGCCCAGGGAGCTCACAGCATCTAGCAGACTGTGGGTGACTTTGGTCAGGACTTGCTTGATGTTGCCAAAGCGTTGCTGCCAGGAAATGATATGAGAATTCAATTTAACTCAAATTTCCATTATAAATATATCCGACACCAAGCTACATTGTGTGCATGCTGAGCTTAAGTGATCATGGTGATAAAGTGTACCTGTACATGTATGTAAATGGGAAGGCAAATCTATGAAGCAGACAGAGGCAAAAACTTTTCACACTTTGTTTAATCCTTGACCTCAAATTTAATGTAATTTTATGGTTTATGAATTCGAAAATAGTATCATACGTGTATTGCACATATTGGTTGCAATGTGCTTTGCCAAGTTGCCTTAACCACTTATTGGCAGGTGCTTTTAAGCACTTGCCGCAGGGGACTCCGGTTTCGGGCACCGTGTGTTTATATGCGTGGCCGAGGTCTCCGAAATCGGACAAAGGAACTGGGCCTTGTAATAAAAGACCGTTTTTGGAACAAAAGACCAGGTTGCTGGGCATTACAGACATTTTGTCACTCTCAATAGTAGAGATAATCCAGCCTTGTTTTGAAACAGTATACCACGGTTTGGGGCATTTAGTGCAAGCGGATTACCACTCGGGACAAAAGTGCTCCACCACCGCAGCGATGAGCCACACAGCACTGCTGCTTGCTAATTTGGCCCCCATTGAAAAGAGGTTAGCAGCGCACTGTGCCAGGTTCGTGAAAAGAAACTTACATAACACCACACAATCTGGGCTCTTTTTACAAGGCTGCAGGCCCGGCTGAAATAGTCGGGCATCAATAGATTTTGCCTGTCAGACTAGAATGGCCACCAGACAGACCAGCTCTTTTGTCCTATTTCGGGCACCCCGACTCTACGTATAAACCCATGGTGTTCAAAACGGGGTTCCCTGGCAGCAAGTGGTTAATTGTGGTCTGCACCAGCCCTTGGGTCTGGTTTCAAATGGTCCACTAGGGTTCAGACAATCCATTTTAAGGGGCAACTTTTGTCGAACCATAGTTAATAATAGTTGCCACTCAAACTTACCCTTCTTGGCCAGTTCGAGGGGGTGGATGGGGGTGGGGGATCGATCGCAGTATGGATTAAATGTACTCACCATGCATTCCTTCTCAGCCTGCCTGGTGGAGTTGGCCTGCTGCAGTAGATACTGCCTTTCTCGCTGCAGCTCCAGGACGCTGTGGTGGGCCTGCTGTGCCTCGTGCCTGGAGGCGGCCAGGGCTTTGGCCAGAGACTGGTTGTTGGAGCGTAGGCTGGCCTTAAGGACAAATGACGCCGATGTCCCTGAGGTGTCATGGATAAAAGGGAAGCTTGCTGTTGTTGTGAGGATTACTCTTTTGACAAAATACTGCTCTTATGAGCAAATTATGAAGTCCAAAGTCTCATGAATTTTTATGTTGTTTACCCAAACCTGTTATTACAAAGGAACAATGTTTACATTCATTTGCAAGATTAAACTTGGGACCACCCATACAAAATGCATTAACCTGAAGAAAGCCAAGCTTAAACCAATCAATCATAGCAACTTATATTTTCTTTCAATGTATAACCTTAGCATCTTGGTTAAACGTCTATTTGACTACATTTCCATGATTTGAAATGTCAACAGTCTAATATTTAGAGTGCCCTCCTTTATTTCTGATTACTTAGACTGGCTTTCTTCACCTACTGTATGCTGCCTTACAGACAAAATGTCATAAAAGACCTGCCTTTGCAAAAACTTCATTCAAATGGGTATGTAGCACTAAATTGATACTATGCACCACTTTAAAATCATGTTAAGTACATACAATCATTCAATGAGACAATGTAATGCAGGCCCAGTGACAGAAGTACCAATAAAATTCTAGGTGGTCTTAAACTTTTGCAAATGACTGTAATGATACATGTAGTTGACTGTACTTCACAAGTATTTTCCATTAGTCATCATAAACACTATCACAGCTGAAGTATTTTCCCCACCTGCTAACAGTTGGTGAACCTGCTTAAAGAGGGTGAACAACGACAAAGTTATGACTTGCTCTGAAAACAGGATTTAGTTAGTCCCCGTTGCGGTACCTTTTTTTTTGGAAAACGACCTCGACCAAGAGGTGTTGCCGTCATTCAGAGCTTTCTTTCGTCTCTTCTCCTTCATCTTCTCTTTGATGAGCTCAAAGCTGGTATTGCCCTTGCTTTGTGACATCGTGTCCTTGTCTTTTCTGTAGTTGTCATCCTTGAAAAGAAAAAGAAGATACCAGAGGTAGTTCAGTCGTCCCACAAAATAAACAAGCCATGCTGTAGGGCCAGTTTTTTCAACATGTTGCATATTATGCCAATGTATATGTTTTGTGTAGCAGGCCTCGCAGTAACACCTACATGTAGGACTCCCAATATGACATGCTGGATTCAACTCCCTGTCTGGAAATGATTTAGTGTTTTCCACCAAAAATGACACAATTATCCTTTGATAAAAAAATTTATATCAAATCTTATTATACTACAACATTAAAGTGCAGAATATTTCAAAGTCTTCTTTTTTTATTATATTTGGCTCTAGAGGACTTAAAGTGCAAAGAAAGATCCAAATTGCACCACTTCTGATTTCCATTGGTTCAAATACATGTACATGTACTTTGCATGTCCACATTGACAATGCACATGTACATGTACCGGTAGGCCTACTATACATGTACAGTGTATGTGTTTGATGTTTGCATGGAACCAGATACATGCCCCTAAAAAGTCACTGCAGGTTATCAGTTGCTACGTGTATGCTAGCCACTGGTACAAAAAAGAAAATGTACAGTGTACAATAATGACAGGGACAATTTCCTTGTACAGTAATTGCCCTTGATGCTAAAAATACTGGTATATGTACATACACAATCACTGACAATGCACATGCGTGTAGCAAAAGTCAGAGTTGCAGTGACTCGACTAAGTGGAGAAATGACTTGAGACACTGTAGGAAAATGACTCAACTCGCCGAGAGTCCCTTGACAGAAGACTCAACTCGAGTAAAAGCTACATACATGTGCTCGTACATGTACATGCATGTAGGTACATGTGTAAGACTTGAGTCCCAAAAAATAAACTTAGGCCCCTAAAGTAAAAGGCAAACTTCCCTGAAAAATATTTGCAATTTCATGTACGGTACATGTATGTTCACGCATGTCACGTTACAAATAAGGTTTACACCATACATGTACATGTGTACAAGTACATGTTTACATGTACAGGTATACATGTAATCATGTACAGACCTGAGTCAAGTCGTCCCCCGTTCAAATAATTACATAATAATTGTAATTTTACTGCAGTAATTAATTGTTTTTTGGGGGGGATAATTTATTTATCTTGTTTTTTACTTATCAAGTTTTCACTGGGGTAGATTATTTTTTGGGGGGAGTTTATTAAAAATTTTTTTCAAGTTTTTACTTGGGATATTTTTTATATATTTTTTTGAAGTTATTTATTTTTATTTCATTCAATAATCATATATTAATAATCAATATATCAGACAAGACTGAGTAATTTCTGAAACAGCTAGTTGGTTTGACGACTCAGGCCTGGTTTGCCTACAGCATGTCTACAGTGATGATCCAGTGAGATGAGTGCATTTGGCAAGGAGACTGGACGTGCTCAGCTCACCTGCTTGGTAGCGCTCCCACAGCAGAAAAAGTCTCCCCTACATGAACAAAACCAACTTAAACCTCTTGAAACAACCTGATTTTCCTAGTTATTCAAAATTTCCACATTACTAATTTCAGAAAGTCATTAAAATAAACTGGAAATGACTACTGGCAGATTTGAAATTAAAAGATGTTCAAATTGCTTTGACAATTCAAAGAATAGGCCTATGGATGTACTGTTACATTGGCACACACCAGGAGTTGCCGTTTTAATAAATATCTTGTGTGGCACGTCTTTGCCACCATAGATTTCAAAAGCTAGCTACGTAGAACGAATGAAAATTATGAATGAACGAGTACATATATATGTACAGTACATGTACAACTATGAGTTTCTGTCTTGTTTTCTTTCTCTTCTACGTGTTGATGTACCTAAAAAGAAAAGGAAAATTCATAAATAACACTTGGGGGACGACTTGACCCGGGGACGATTTGACCTGGGGACGACTTGACCCGTTTCCAACCTGGCAGCGGTCTACATGTATATTGTCCTTCATCATCATCCATGGCTGATACTAGGGACGTGCACAAATGAGCCAGGGCACTGTTTATTTGGGAACTCATGTTCTTCAACTTGGCCTAGTGTGTTTTTCCGCAGGCTCTAGCTCCTCTATTTAAGTCCTATTTAATTAAAGTGGCGCGTGGGTGAACACAGTGAATTGGCACATGGGCGAAGTGCTCTGCATCAGGTGCATGTTCAGATCACGGAAGAAGGACACAAACTTCCTCCATGTTCAGATGTTGTGTCCAAACTGTCTGACCGTGGTCACCAGTCTGACTGATAATGCGGACTGTTAATTGGCGAGGCCTTGCTCTAGGGTCAGGATTTCTTTCCATGAATTTTACTGGGACGTCTACGCAGGGTGGTAGAACCCATAAGCAAACTTTAACAACTATGATCTAACCTAACTAAAATGGTATATCTAGGAGAATTTTTGTTTCAAATCTCCACAATTTAGGTCTATCATTATCAGGACTTACTCTCATCGTCGAGGTCGCCATTTTTAAACTTCGTGCCTGTAATTTGTTTTGCCTGTAATTTGTTTTGTCATTGGTTAAATGCAGCTGGTACCCGCTCTTCACTTGCGCACTTGAAGTGAACACGTGCGACGGTTGGTCATCAGCACACATTTACCACTTGACAACACTTGACAATGGAACGCGGAAGCGCATTAAAATACTAAAAGTTGTGCCCGGTTTTAAATTTAATTTTTAATAATTCACCGTCGACATGGCCGATAGCACTGCGAAAGTCGCAAAACTTGTTCAACTGAAATTGTGAGTCGTGTTTTGACAAGCTGTTTTAAGATCAAAATATAGGTCCTACCTGTAAGGCTGTAGTAAAAAACAGAGCTACGCAGGCCTCGGCCTATAATTGTAATTTGTAGTGTACCATGTTGTTGGCCTATTATTAGGCCTAAGTATTTAACTCTGGCAGCCAACGTTAAATTTGCACAGTTTCAACCATGTGACCAAATGACAAGAATTTTGATCAAACTTGTAATTCATTTCCTTTGCAACAATTGTAGAGAGGACTACTTCAATCGACAGAGAGTTGAGAGGGAATTTGATCCATCCGGCAAGGGTATACACACAACAACTCCAACAGTGGTAAGGATGTGATGTCAGCACGGTCAGTGAATGTCAGTGCCAGACCTTAACCATGCTAACTTTAGCAAATGAGGCCAATTTGCTAGCATATAGGCTGCTGTACTTGGTGGGAATTCAATCTGCTCGGAGTGGCTTCAGCTGTATAAAGGAGAGGATATGTTTACATTGCAATAAAAATCGTCCTTTAGCAGTAGCCTGAGTAGGGGTGCCACATCACAACTTGGAGACAGGATTTCTCTTTATTCAGGCCGGGACAAAATCAGTCCCTGAAAAGAGAGAATGTCTCCTAAAGCAGAGACTTTTTTTCTAAGTGGGCTTGGGGAGCCTACTTTTGCCCTGGCGATCCTTTTCTGGAAAGAGTTCCAGGTGTACAAATCCACTGAGACTGGTTTAAAAAATTCTAAGTGTTTTCTCAGTAAACGACTTGATATTTTCCTTCTAAATTGAACTTTTCTGGACATGGTTTTGCTTTCTGATGGCAAATAGATCACTGGAGTGAATAAGTACTGGCATCCCATTGAACTCTTGCCCATTTTCTTATGCCATACATGTAATTGGACTCTGAGGAAGAAAACTCCTCTAGGCTGTTGTTAAAAAAAATTCCTTTTTACTTCTGGGATTACTGGAGTCTGCAATGGGACATAAAAAAAGGTAAAAAGACCATGTATTTTTCTGAATGTCAATCCTTCGCATGTACATGTAAATCTAGTGAAATTATACAAAGTTCAGAAAACAACTTCAAAAACTTTTTTGGGAAAGAATTCCATATATGAAGTTCACTTTTTAGGAGAAATTTTTGCTCCAGGACAGATTTAAAAAGGGGCGACATTTATTTTTGGGGGATAGAGATGTGAAAGGGGGTTCAGTAACTTAGGGGGACAGGTTTAAAAAGAAGGGGCCCCACGCAATAAAAACGGCAAAAAAGTGAGTCCTTTTGCCGTTCTTTTTTTCCCCTACTTTATCCTCTACCGTTTCCTTTTTCCTTCACTATCCCGTCCTTTTATTTCTCCACAGTTTTCCTGTCATTAGTACGAGGATTATTACAGTTAGTATACATGCACATTTAATACATTTAATCCAAATTTTGTCGTAAAGGGGAATCAAACCTGCAATGAAGAGAACTGTTAGGTATAGAAATACAGCAGTCTAACTGACCATGCCACACGAGCGCTTGTTGCCGGAGGAGGTCGATATGTTCCATATAAAGTTACGGTTGAATTAAGGAGAGGTCACGATGAGGTCAAGATGAATATTTAAAAAATTAAATATTTATGAAACTGAATATGTAATTATTCACGAATATTTGTATAAATTAGAATATTTAAATATAAATAAATGTGGCTATCCGTTGTTAATATAAGTAGGTTGTGCCAAAGGAAATCAACTAGGTAAGGTACATGTCTGAGCACAATTGACTATATGACGTGAGTTATCTCCATCGTATTATGTAAACCAAGAGAGAAAGAACAAGTAGAAATGCAGTCGGCCGTACGAAAGAAGGAATTTCAGTCCAATGCTGTATAAGAACTCAGGTGGAGTCTTGCTTCATCCATTAGCAATACATGTACATGCACTATGAGCGAGAATTGGAGTCTTACGCGCAATTGGTGAGAGAGGTGACTATCCACACCAGTGGAAGCGACCAGTTTGGGTTCTACCTGGCCGAATACATGTGGTGCTGCTGACATGCAGGAGTAGACCACTTCAATCAAATCCTTAAGGATGTTCTTCTCCTGTACAAGCCTCCCCTCACATTTTAGAGCGCAGATAGCCACACAATAATCTAAAGACGGGTTTCAGCTCCCTTTTCCCCCTCCCTCTGTATAAATATAGAAAAAAAACTCCAACTGACAAGCACTCTCTAAAAGAAATTTGCCCTTTTTTTCCTTCTAAACAAATTGTCCGACTTACAAACTGTCTGTAAAAGAAATAGGGACCATTTTTTCCTTCTAACCAAATCCTCCAACTTAAAAATTGTCGCAAAACACGCACTATTTTCCCCCAAGTAAAAATTGTACATGTACAGTAGGGCACATTGCGCAGTATTTCGTGAACTGTGTAGATCCATCCAGACAGATGACGGCCCTCTGCACTCCTCGTGTTGCGGATTCATGCATAAAATTACCTCAATGCTTGTGGCAGCCCAACCCCTGTTACATAATGGTTCTTTCCGGATATGATTCGCATTCGCCATGTTCTTCAGAAGCAAAGATGGCCGCCTGTCGATGTAAACCTGGTCCATGTGTAGCTCCAAAAGTGTGCCCAAAACTCCACATTTCTGTCCTATGATGTTCAGCTCTTCAATGCCTATTGGAATCGTCTTCATTCAGCGATCGAAGTAAGGATACTTTTGTAGTAATTACGCGATATTACAGTGAACTTCATGTATGGAATTCTTCCCCTTTTTTGATCAGAAATATTGGAGAAAAATTGGTAATAGCGTGTACATTTTTGTTTCCAATCCCATTTCAAAAAAGCCCCCTCAGACATTCTCTCTTTTAGGGGATCAACTGGTTTTGTCTCTAAATAAAGGGACTTCTCCAAATTTAAGGAGAGTCTCCCAGTTGTGATGTGCGCCTCTAGTGTTTAGTGGGAACTCATCATGTGCCGGTGCAAGTTCATGAGCAGTTGCCGCATGACACACTGACAATGTGCAACGCCTTTCTGTTTGATGTATGCATGTACAAGTTTGGTTAGACAACTTCCCAGTAGCAGCATGTCTCTTCTTTGCTTGTGAGGATGCTTGTTAATTGACAGACTGGTATAAGATGTTTGTTTTTCTAATAATAATACTAACGGTAACATTTTTTTATTTATAAATCTACATGTACCTTGAATTGAAAGGTTGAAGAAAATCTGTTTTGGAAAAAACAGAACCTGCCAGTGTGATCAAGTCAGCCACTTACTCTCAAGGTTCCAAGCTTTGTGTCTCAGTTTTGGACTGTCAACAGCTCTTTGCAAACCGTCGTGCTTTTAATAAGGACAGAATGCGTCTTCGTCTATATTTATAGGTCCACCCTTTAAATCACCATATCTTTGAAATAAATGTACAGTATATGTCCGATTGGGTTGAAAAGCTTGCAGATAGATTCACATGTAGAAAGGGATGTGTATAAATATAGGTTTTCTATTTTAATGAGACTGTTTTTTCAAAATGCATGTTTTACAGTGTGATCAAAATCAGCTTTTGGAAAACTGTGTCAGTTTCGTCAGCAAGTGAGCTTGAATGGTTTCAGCAAATAGTTGTGTGTGTATGACTGGAGAGAAGAGGTAGATGCGTGGATCATTTGTTTGTGCCAGATTGACTTCACACTTTTCTCATATAAATGTTGCCATTTGAAATCAAGGTGCAATTAGAACTGAGTTATCTTCAAGCAGCGGAACAGCAGTGGAAAGCAAACAAGAAGAAGAAGAATGCCAAACAGAAGTCAGTTGATGACGAGCAAGCAGGTGAGGGCACAGAGGATCAGATGGGGCCAGGAGCCTCACCCAGTGACAGCAAGGAAATGACGCCTGAGGTGTCGCCAGGGGTGACCCGGAACAGCCGGATCAAGTCGAGGGTCAAAGGCTCTGAGATTGATCGCATCACAAAGAATGCTCAGACAACACTGGTCAGTATATCGTGTGGTCTGCTGTTGGTGGGGTAATGGGAGGGGAGGGGCTTATTGATATGTGATGTGTTTAATAACCCCAAATTTACCTAGGGTAGACAGGAGCGTCACTCCCTGAGATATTTTCTCCAACATCATCACAGTGTGATTTTTTTCTTCAATCCAAGCCTACTATTTTTTCCAGTATTATGACATCAACTTTGAAAATCAGATATGCTGCTCTCACAACCTATTTTGCCACGAGAATTTCTGCCCCCCTCAACTGTGAGATGGTCAGGAAACAATTAACTCTATGAGGATTAAATGGACTGAAACTACAGGACTGATTCTCATTATTGTGAAATCACTTCACAAGGTTCTTGTCGGCAAAACCCATTTGCCTGCTATTATTTTAACCATCACCAATGTGTGCTTTGGAATATCTACATGTATATGTATGCCATCATATAGTAACATTTTTCAACAATTTTTGTCTCCGCTGCATGCCAATAATTTAAGAATCAAATTTCAGTGGACAAGATTCACAGTGTGCATCGCTACCGCCCACATCTCATTCTAAGTGAACGCCTTGACATAGTAAGTTTTCTGCAATTCATATACACGCACTGTTATTCAATTTTTCGAATGAATTTTGTGAAGAATAACTGGGGTTTTCCATACTGTATCATCAACTCTGGGGTCATTACAATTACATGTAAGTCATACATTTTCACTTTTGATTTTAGCTTTGTGTCATGAATACATTTCAGAGCACTGAGCAAATATGAACAAAATCACAAAAGGAAAAACAAAATTCTAAAATTCAGAAGGCATGAGGGTTTGAACACAGCGGAATCTTTCTCAAAGCAAGTTGCCCAATGTAAGTAATTGAGGATTATGTTGACTTGAAAGACTGCTGGAGAATTGCGAAGTATACGGCTTATGTATCCTCCTATGTGAGCACTTTAGCCATTTATCTCAAAACTGATGCAAAAGTTGCACCATCTAACGTTTCTGCGTTTTGACCCTCATTCGGCAGAGCAAAGTAGCCCATGTTTCCCACCACGTGGATGCCATATTGAACACACAGCATGCCTGGGATTGTGCTGAAGAAAATGGTAAGAAAATCGCCTCAGAAAAATTAAATATCATGAACATCAACTTGCTTAAAAGGAACATGCTCACTCTTCAAATAGTTGAGGCCAGTCATATGTAATATATCTCTACTAATAATGAGAAAAAAGTATTAAAAGAGACATAATAGGAACCCACTCTGTCTTGTGTTCAATTTGCAGATGATCGTGAAGCAGCAAGAAAATTTGTTGAAGAGAAAAATGAAGTGAGTTTTTGTGGAGTGTTCACTATTCATGCCATTCACATATCATAGAGCTATACAAAATAAGAGAGAGACATTGGGCTATAACACATACAGTGTAGTTTAACGTGTCAAACACCTTTCTGCTTTTTTTTATGTGAAATATTGATGCCATTGCTGAAGTGTGGAAACAGATTTGCATTATCAAAATTTAGCCACAATCCTGGATGGTTGCTTTTGTGACACAAATTTAGACAACTTTTGTGTTATTTACCTACATGTGTGATTGACAAAATAATCTCAAATTTTCTTTCCTATCAGAAAATAAGGTCATACAGTATACATGGCTTCAACATCTCATTTCATTTGTTAAGGCACATGGTCTCTTGCACATCATGTATCCTCCGATGCAGTTCTAATTATTCATTGCACATTTACCAGCAATAAGAGGGTTGCTTGAACAATTCATATATATGCATATAAAAAATATTCATGTCTATCATCATCACTGTCATTGCACCCATCTTCATGCTAGCAACCTATTAGAAAGGAGAGTGTTCGTAGAAAGGAGCCAGATGTTACAGAGGATTCTGGAGGCAAGAGAAAACACACACCACTATGGCTCAGGTAAAGCCTGCTTTATCATATCATTGTATCTATTGTAGTGTTGTGGATGGAGGCTGTATGATAAACACCAGATGAACACAACATCATCAGTCATAAGTTCAGACACAAGACTGTTAACAAGTCCAAACATACTTTCCAATTTTTCTGTAACATGCTTAGTGTAATTTGCGTCCCAAATTTTAGATTAGAGATGGAACGAGTGCGTAAAGAAGCAGAATTAGAGAGGGAAGCATCACACAAGGCAAAGACCGGGGAGGAGACTGAAGACGACCATACATTGGATGTATGTCTCAAGACAGCACAAGAAGATGGGGATGCAGGGATGAGGAGGGAAGAGGTGTCGCCATGGAAACCAAGGACAGGAGAGGAGAGTGAAGACCAAAGTTTGTTGGCTGTCAGTCAAGAGATGGAGGAATCGTCATGGAAATTGAAGGCAAGAGCAGAGACTGAAGACCAAAATTTGTTGGCTGACCATCAAGGAATGGCTGGAGAAGAGACCTGGAAGGAAAGGAAGGTCGGGGATAGCATTGCTAAGGGGAAGGATGTAAGGAAGGATGATGATGAAATGGATAAGAGCAAATCCAAAGACAAAAGTGTACAGAAAGGAGCGGACAGAGATGAAAGAATAAGTGATAGTGAAAAAAGTGAAACTCTTAAAAAGGAGTTTGTAGGAGAGAAAAAAGGTGATGAAAATACATGTATTGAAAATGAAAATGATGCTGTTAGGAAAAAGAGAGAAAAGAGCAAAAGGGAAATTAAAGTTCCAAATGATTCTTCTCCATGTGAGAAGTCCTATGTGAGTGAACAGAGCAAGTGTGTCGGTCACAAAAGCCAGCAAGGAAATGGACAGAAAGGCCCAAGTGAAACAAAAGTGATGCAAAAGAGGGGCAGTCGTAAGACAAAGAGCGGCGGTCTTCCTGGAGGAAAAGAGAGCGAGAAATATGGCGGAGACAGGGCCACCAACAAGAAGGAGTGTGCTGGTGAAGATGAGAGAGGGGAGGGGCTTACACGGCAACGGGCGCAGGGGTTCACTGGCAAAGGGGAGGATTTCAGGGTAGAGGAGTATGTTAGATCTGAGAGTGTGGTGTCCCTGACTAGAGTTGTCCATGAGGAAGAACAGGGATAGGAATGCTGAAAGATGGCGTGCCGTTAGAGATAATGAGAGCTCAACGCTGTGTAAGTTATTTATTCATGGAGTGGGTTTAGACTGTACATTGCTGTCAATATCGTTGGTGGACACATCACTGCCAATACTTGCTTGAACGTTGCCATACTTCTAGAAATGTGAGATCAGATTATTTTTGAAAATTACAATGAAAAAAAAGAGCCAGGAATGAAATTCCGAAATGTTTGAATTGTGAAAAGAGAACTAAGTTCATTGTGTAAGATTGATTGCTTGTTTTAGAAATATGATTTCTTGTATCTTTCAACATCCCCCCCCTGCATAAAAAGCTAAGCAGTATTCATCGTATTTTGTGTACACACCCAGTTGCATTCCCCGTACACCATACAGCATGTACATGTATTCAACGGATGTGGCATCAGTCCTTTTGTATTTTATTGAAGTGGAAGTTTATCACACTGAAATTTACAACATTGAAACAGCTCCTATCTGCCATTTTCTATTCTTCAGTTTTCTTAGCCTTTATTTCAGAAGTAAGTCTACGGGACATTATGCAGCTTGTACATATGCTGTGTATTGGATTAAGGGGTTTACTTTATTTACAAAGGAAATTCGCTCAGATGTCATCCAGTTTTTAAGTACATTTCTTGGGTGCATTTGATGGCTCTCAGGAGGTTGTGTTTTGAGGTTTTTGAGGTCGTCATATGATGTGTCATAGATGTCAAATTAATGGCCAGTTGCGCATGGTCAATTATGCTTTGCTCATTGACGGTTGAAACTGTGCAGTGTCATAATTTTTTTTTTCAGAATCACAGGGCTTTGGTAGATATGTTTTTAACAAGAGAGGTTTGTAACCATTATGTTGAGGCCGCATCCCCATCAGAGAAATGTTTAGTACTTGGTTTCAGAGAAAAATGACTTGTTCCTGCATGGCTGACTGAAGCTGTGTAAGACTGACAAATCAGTCAAGTTGCGTTACGTTTGATTGATTTAATGATAGAGATCTGCTTTTCTGATCAACCAGTATTTGTGCCTATCATAAGCATCAATCCTTTGAAGGCATGATACAGTCCTCCAGATGTATTAAAACCACAGATCACACCCAATGTACATATGCTGTTTTCAGAGTGGTTTGTTTTGCATGTCAGGGTGTGTACAAAGGCGATTCTTCTGGTCAAGTGTTCCAGAGCTCTATTTTTTTATGCGAATGTGTCAGGTAACTGGAACAAACAGGTATTATTTCTCCTAAATTTCTATTCAGCTATGTGACTTTTTATGTTTTTGTACCTTGAAAAGGTAACTCCTAACATGTTGAAACAAAGCCTTTGTCAGATTCACTTCAAAGTGTGTGACAATCACCGGTAAATCATGAATGATTGAGTATTTTTGTACTTTATTTTTTAATCATTCAAAAAATTTGCCATGATAAATTATCCAGAATATGCTTCTATTATCCAGATATAACACGTTGTATTTTTGTACAAGATTCTGCCATTCTGTATTGTACTTGTAATAACCTTGTGATTGAGTAATAAAACACCTCAAAGGGAACAGTCATGATTGAAATATTCAGTGCAAAGTGTTTATTACAGAACTTCATGTAAATTCACAGTTTGCTTTAAGTACATATACAGCTTTGCTAATGATGCAGCTTTTGACTTCTTCTGTGTTGTGCGAAAGACTCTTTTACATGAGATACAACAAAAGAAAAACAAAAGATAAAAATTATCTAAAATTGCTGCCTTTTTGACTGAATCATGTAGATTATGATTATGCCGAATAAGACAAGTGTGCAAAGGAATACATACGATAATGCAAAAAGAAAAATAATTCTAAGAACACACCAGCATTCCCACTTTAGCAATGACCCACTTAGATTTTGAAACAAAAACCTTCTGGGCAGTATAAGCCGAAATGTTTTTCTTCAAAAACCATGCAGACTGTGACTCAACTCCCCACAAGACAATGCTAGCAAAGTGTATCTACATGTATGACTCAATCTGAGAAAGTGAGTCTCTGCTACACTTTCTTCACTCAGTAGGAGTTTGTGCTCACAGGTGTGAAAAGAAATTCCTGCTCAATATTGTGCATCAATCCATTTCAAGATCTGGAGCTCGGGTAGATGTACGTACAGCAACTACCAACCTATGACACTTGTTTGGGTTACATGTGGCAAACCATGGAATGGAAGGTGAAACAAAAAAAAACTTTTTCTCTCGAACAATGAACTACACACAAGCCATTCACGCCTGTTCCACAATACACTCTGAGGGCATCTCACTCTACCATTTTACAAACCAATCTTCAAATATATACATTTTAATATAAACACTGATAAAAAATATATTCTTTCCGCTGTAACATCATCCTTGTGATGTTCAGATACTTCAAAACACAAGTTTAGAGTAATCAGCTAAATACATGTAGTGCAACCTGTCTATGAAACAAACACCAACAGAGGAAGTGCAGGTATGGGTGTACTTTCGACTAAGCCTTGCATCAAGGGTTTCGGTTACCGGTGACAAATAGAGAAGCATTCAGTGTGCCAGACATGCACAAATACGCACACGCTCCTGTCATGTGCCACACCAGGGAAGGTCGCTGCTTGGTAAAACACTGCCCTTGCTTGTTCAGACGCAAGCCCCCCATATCTGTGGTGTCTCAGACTAGAGACTCATTAGAGTCTCATTTTCAAAGTCATCTACTCCATGGAGTTGAAAAACCTACTCAAAAGGTTTCTCCTTGAACATTTAAATGCACACCGAGATGCTGGAGCCAAAAGTGCCCTGTCTTCTTTGAAAAGACTTCCTAGCTATTTTTGTTCCACGACCTCCCACAGGTTAGAAAGCGTGAATCCGTCTTTGAGCTTCTCAATGGCTAGGCCAAGTTCCTCACAGTAGACTGGTGGCCTGTCCTTCTGCTTGTTACCATCGGCAAAGTATGCCTATGGATTCAAAATGATAACAAAAAAGCTAATGTAAATGGACTAGAGAGACCTGACTCATATGCTTGAAAGTTAAAGGGTCTAAAGTTTCAATTATTGTAAGCTCTTTCTCCAAGGCAAAAGATTGATAAAAATGTTGGGCCCTCTGTCAATGTTTATGAATTGACACCCGAAATGAATTACTTTGGGGGACACTGGTTGGATACAAAAAACCTGTCTTTGGCTAATGCACATATACAACACAGTGATGTGCTATGTTGCAATGGAACAGGGATTACTAAAGTGGTCATCATTGGTCAAACTCACTGCAAACGCATCCGACTGCTCATCCTCAGTGACAATGTCCACGTCATCTGTCTGGTTCTCGATGGTCAGCTCATCCAGGGACTGAGGACGGTCCTCAGTCTCGAACTCCACCCCAAAGATGGGGCTTGCGCTGTAGACACGGTGCAGGCTCTGGATCTCCTTGACGACCTCGTGCAGCTTCTCCAGGGGATCGATGCGGAAACCCAGCACGTAGTTTCCGCTCTGTCGGTGAAACAAACATGAAGCATTGCTAGATTCTGCTGAATTTAGGACATGAAAGCAACATTGAGGCAAGGGTGGCCAAAGAAAACTAACATTATTGATCTCTGCCAGTACTCCATGCTAAGATATGGTTTGTTTGGCAGCTGCCTCTAAGGCACTTTTACATATTCCTTTGGCTCTACCACACTGTCGCTGTGTCCTTAAGGTTCTCGGGGTTGCTCAGGGACTGACGTCCAACTTACTTGCACAGAAGATTCCAGAACGAGCGCTACCCCAAACTTAGAATCTCGGATCTTCACACTTTTCTGCAACAAAAGTGATAATTCAATCGGAAGTCAAATGTAATGAACTGCAAGAGCAATTTTTATTGAAACTTGGTATAAATATAGATGTGCTTTATTATGTACACTTGTAATCTGCAACTTTTAAATTATTAAGTTAAAGACTTTGACACTGAATATTTCATTTCTGCTTTCAAATACCATACCCTAATGTCCGACTCACCATTTGAAGATACGGCACACTGACGTTGAATGACTCGTTCATGTTGGCATGCCAAACTAACCGTACATTGGTGATGTAGAATGTGCCTAAGTTACCCTTAAAAAAAAAAGAAGCAAAATCTTAAAATGCGTACGACTCATTCCAAGGTTTTCTCAATGAGAAACGGGAAACTCACTTACATATACACTGAAGTTGTTGTAACTTATGAAAATATTGGGTGAACTCACTTTGTGTGCACATGGGTTCATGGGCAGTTGGCACTGGCCATGCTGAACATGCAACCAATTTCTGTTTGAACATACAGGTCTTCGCACATTGATCAGGGAGCATTCACAAGCTCAGTTGATAAATTTCCCACCGTCCTGTCTCGTCTTTGCCAGTGAGGGGCTGCACTTCTGTGATGCACTTTTGCTAGGAATACTCCTGCATCCCCTTACATCCTCCAGCTACGTAGGACCCCAAAATGGCACACAACACATCGCTGCATCGCTGCACATGATACAGCGCAGCTCTTGCTGCCTACCTGGTCACTGGAGAGATTCCACACGCCATTGACTTTGTCGTACACTTGCTCCAGGGGCAGTAAGCGGAGGTTCTTGTTGTGAACAATGGCACCTCTCAACTTCAGATCGCGATACAGCTTGGATGTCTCATAGGCTCTTCAGAGAAGGACAAAAAATCCACGATATTATCGCTGGTGTTGATGACATTAAGTTTCATTTAACGTAACTGAACTTGCATAGGATGAAAATTGGTAACTTCCAATGGTTGCTATACAAAATATCGAAAAACCTATTATAGGTGAATGCATCTGAACTTTCATGCCAACTTACTGTCATTTCTAACCAGTCTCTCAGTCAGTTTGAAAAAAAAGGAACCTTTAGAGCCAGTGTGACCACACAAATATTTTTAAAGAATACTGAAATCTGCAGATCATGTTTTGTAGATAATAACCTTGCACGCTGCAAATTTCTGCTGAATACCTGATAACTTTTTTGATTCAGAAATGCAAATGTTGGGCGTGATCAGTCAATCTGCATGATTGCTCCATCTTTGCAAGAGCTGTCAGACTTAAAGCAGGATTTGCCAATATTTCTACCATCAGCCAGTTGCCTTTCAATTCTAATTCACAGCTTTGAAAGACTGTTTTGAAAGAGGAAAGTAAAAGTCAGCAATTTCATACAGGTTCAAGCACAATGCGATCACACGATTGTGCTGATCGAATGATCACACCCAATAAAACTCTTAACCACTTCGTGCTGGGGCATTTTTCAACGTTGGGGATGCTGGGCCGGCATGACTATCATTTTTTCCGTTTTCAAAATCCTTCAACAATTCATCATTCCATTTAACAGACGTTTATAGCCGCACGGAGTAATCTTTAGGCACTACTCTAAGTTGACAGGTGACCTTCATTGACGCCCGAATATTTCAGCCAGGCCTGCAGCCTTGTAAACAGAGCCCAGATTGTGTGGTGTTATACAACTGTCTTTTGTTCACAAACCTGGCTCAGTGCACTGCTGACCTCTTTTCAATAGGGGCCAGATTAGCATGCAGCGGTGCTGTGTGGCTCATCCCTGCGGTGGTGGAGAGCTTTTGTCCCCGGTGGTAATCCGCTTGCTCTAAATGCCCCAAACCCTGGTATACGGTTTCAAAATAACGCTGGATTATCACCACTTTTGAGAGTGAAAAATGCCGGTAATGCCCAGCAGCCTGATCTTTTGTTCGGAGTACGGTCTTTTGTTACAGGGCCCTGTTTCCTTTGTCCGGGGTCGGAGACCCCGGCCACACATATAAACCATACGGCTCTGATTTCGGAGTCCCCGGCTGGTAGTGGTTAATATACATGTAGAATCTGTCATTGCTAAAGCATGTTGAAATCCTACAATGACAAAAATCAAAGCTACCAGACTAAACTCACCTGTGAACTGAGATGATAGTGGTGAACAGCCTGGGCGAGCCAGGAACCAGGCTAGTGAAGATAAACTCAAAGCGAGTGTTGTTACATCGTGTTAAGATGTACAGGGCTTCCGTCTGACCTCTCAGTTTCTGTTGACAGAGAAAGCAAGAGAAAATGCATGTGAAAATTTGGCAATATATTCATTTATCAACCCCTTATAACAACTTCGAGGATCAATTTTTAAACTGACGCAAATTTATTGAAAGCCAGGATCTTGTACTTCTCACCAGATGAACTAAAACTTGGAAAAAATACATACCGAGTGAGCCGTTCTCACGGTGATGTTGATGATACAAGTATAGCCAACAGCTGTTAATCAAAATAACAAAATAACGAACATGCTTGTAAACCTTCATCTCTGGACCTCATACTGTGGGGCCCATCACTTATATCAGAAAGAACTACTACATGTTTTTCATTGACATTTTCGACCATAAACCTTCCAACCAGCTTTTGAATGCTTAAAACATTGTTACTGGTATAAAGCTCCAAATAGGGCAGTGCCAAGTATCTAAATATTCGATTGCTTATCAAATATACTAATATTTTTTTCTAAATTTAAATATTCAAATGCAAAATTCATGAAAAGGAAGGGAGAATTTTCTATTGTTTAATTAAATGAGAAAATTAAACTATGGAGGCTTGTTCCAAGCAGATTCAAAGGAAAAGTGACAGAACAATATATCTTACAACAATTCAAAAAGTAAATTGTTCATTAAAAAATTTTCAACAGGGCAAGAAGTATTCTTCATCTATTAAATCTTGCTGAATCATGGCTGGAGATACTCCTAGACATGAGAAGCTATTATAGTGATTATAATGTACAATTGAGAGTATTATCGCAACTGATTTTATATGTGATTTATTCATCAACAATCTACCGATCGGTACAACTGAATATTCAGATATTTGATCAAACTGAAGTTTGAATATTCGAATAGTGAATTATTTGAACTGACTCAGCCCTAGTTCCAAACAATGGACAAAATTACAGTGCCACCACAAACTCTTTACTATCTAGATGTTCACTGCGACAACATTTTGTGTTATTTTATCCACACCGTTTTAATACTTACATAAGTTGACCCTTGGCAAGCTGTGTGAATGCCAAATTAGTCGCAAGTTGGTAACAATCAAACGACCTGTAATGACAAAAAAATGGACCATTAAAAGTAATAAACTGCTGGACTTTAATCACCATCATCATTCTGCACATGACCATCAAGAGGGTTGTAGTGACCTCCTGACACCCCAGTAAAGAGCAAGTGACCAGCACTCATTTGGAGACAGTTACACAGTGTTGGCAACCTGCTTAAGCCAAGTGAGATGGGGATGGCTGTGGGGCCTCTTCCAGGTGACAGGTCGCTGATCAAGATGGAATTGGAAAGCTGGGTTGAGGGCAAGATGAGCAGGAACCAGGGATTGGAGGTACCGGACGTGACCAAACAAAGTGTGTCGCCTCCCTGCAACCTCTGAAACGATGTTACTGAGGTTGGGCGATGAGAGATGGTGGCATTTGAAATGAAGTCAGACCACTGGACACCTAGTATGCGAAGTTGGACTTAGGCTCGACGAACTGGACCAGAACTACATGTAAGCAGAATGGTTTCCATACTCAGCAATGGAATCTACTCCACCCTTCAGAGGTGTATTATGACCATTTCCAGTTTGCTAAAATTTACGTCAGATTTTTTTTTGGACAATGTTGGAGGTGGGTTGACTCCAACATGATTTCGCAGTTCCTACGACAATGCCGGTGAGCCTGGCACCAGAGAGAAAGCTGAATTGATTTTCATGGGGAAACTTTTAAAATCAAGAGCAAAATTTACATATAAATCTCCTCCAAAATGGAAATTACAATAACATATCACTAGTGACATTTACTAGGCTTTTGTTCTAATTTCTGTTCGAGCAAATCTGAAAAAATAAGTGTATAAACCTGTTGCAGGAAACTTGGGGGTGCTTAGAACAAAAGGGTGTGTACTCTCATTTCAAGATACTCGTTTTGAATATTAGTACATTCTGCACATACCTCTGTCTCCGTTATTTCCTTTGGTGTCTTCCACAGAGTCTAACAGGTCAATCAGCTTCTCTCCTGGCCGCATATTCATCTGGCTGTCGGGTTTCAAACACAGCAAACACCTTGCCCCAATTAAAAATTGTACTCTTTTCAATTGAATCAATATAGAACAGACAGATGGCTGCTGAAATTCTGCAGTGAAACTCCAGGTGAAATTGGGTCATGGCTAAAATAAACTGCAATATACATGTTTGTACTAAGTAGAGAGGTTGTTAAAAGTGTGAAATATTGTGACAAATTTTCAGGGATTTTCACAGCAACCAAAGCATGATGACTTCTGTTGTAAGTCATAGCCATATGGCTATGACTATGTAAACCCTGCACGTGTGTTTTTTTGGGGGGGGGGAAGGACTCAGTCCTGAAAGTAGCAAATCCCTGATGACTAAACCTCTAAAATCCTACACTTTTGGGGTAAAAACCCTGAAATGCAGAAAAATTCAGAGAAATCACATCCCTGCCAAATGCTGCTGTTTTTCAGTTTCAATGGTTCATTATCACAACGATTTATAACAATACATGCCAGATTTTTATTGCTATAGAAACCAATTTAACTTAAACTAATGTCTTTGACTGTCTCCATTGCTAATCAAGTAGTGTAGCATCTGATTTTACGAAGCCACATTGAGATTCATGTGGGCCTACATGTGTTCCTTTCCACCACAGTATTTAAGTATGCCTCAGTCACTTCATGGTCACATGACATGCATAAACTTACGCTGTGCTGATGTCAAACCTGACATCCCGATCTTCCCAAAGTGCATCATAGATGGGTGGAGGATTATTTATTGACATTGTCTGGCACACTCACAGCACCACTCGTCTCTAGCGGTATGGATTCGCAAGGTTACAGCAGGGCTAGAAACCATACCTGTGATACAGAATTAAAGTTCATTAACTGATTAAAAAGAAACCAACTACACAAATTGTACATGTATATGATGTTAGGGCCTAACATTAGAGATCATGTACATGTTGCAAGAAATTAGAGACCATCTCCATGTAGCAAGACACACACATACATACATGTACATGTAATGCAGACTGGCATCCAATCTAAAGAAAGGAGAATTAGGCCTAAACATTCATCATGTTCATTCATGACAATATTATTATCCAACATGATCATCTTGGCTACAGACATGATGGTTCATCAGGTGCCACTTGACATGCCTGAGGAGGTGATGGTGTTAAGACTTTAGGCCAAGGCCTACACATAGCTACATCAGTCATGAAGGATCTGATGATGAACTGCACAGTGCAAGTTTATTATACCAATTTATAGTCAGAACAAGAATCAAGTCGGGTTCACAGCTGGCGACAAACATGACACTGACAAGCGCATGACACTTGAATAGCCTGACAGTGAGTGAGTGACATTTTACAACTTCAGCTCTGTAGCCAAGTGAGGCGTAGGCCTACCGTCATTGGTGTCAACATGCAACGGACCGTCAACGATCAACAGTAACATTCGTGGTATTATATACGTTACGCCCCAACTATAGCATCAGTCCTATCCCAACTAGAGTATAGTTCGGCTGGCCCAACTACAGCACAGAGGTCCATTGTGCATGTGCCCAGCATGCTCCAAAATCATTATTATGTACAATGTCATATCACACTGAATTGCCATATTTTAGATGAACTGTGTCAAGCACGAGATTTGTAAACCTGGATAAGGTTGAGAATTTTTCTATAGAAATTGGTCAACAATAGTTGGGCCAGCCCAACTGCAGCGCTACAGTTGGGATTGTCCCAACTATAGTTGGGACAGACGCTATAGTTGGGGCGTTACATTACTGCACACGGTCTGGGCATACATGTACATGTACATCTGTACAGTGTAGCGCGTCAACACTTCCAAACGTAAAAAAAAAGAAAAAAAAAGAGCGGTACTTGACCGTACAGCGTTTGCCGAAAGGTTATTTTGGCTAAACCCCAAAAGGTTAGACTCTTGGAAAATCGCCGTTTAAATTTTGCCGAAATCGCCTCCTTCAAACCGGCTCCGGGCTCAGGAATCAGCAGCCATGTTACTCTAGCTCTAGTGGCAACTAGGACCATACCATTACGCCAGAGGGGTGGGCATCCGTGGGCAGTCGGTACACCCATACACGAATCGCGTCGTTGGATGGAGCGTGGAGCTATAAAAAAGGAGGGAGAATTCCCTCCCGTGTCCTTTCCCAAAAGTCACATAGCCTTATTTCTTTAAAATTCACTGTGATGACTGTATTTGAAAAAAAATTCTTCTTCTTGCAGCTTCAATACTTTTACCGTTGAAGTTATCATAATTGTCCATTTTCTTTTCGTAATTTATCAATAGGGCCTAAACTGTGTTAAATGATGTTGTTTCAGGTATATTGATTTTCTACTCTCTTAAAAAATATTTTAATTTACTGTCATCTCTATAAAACGTTTGGGCTGCGAATATGACTTCAATACACCAAGTGACAATCCAGCGGGTGGCAGGAGGGCAACTTACCCCTCCCCCCCGCAGATTAAAAAAAAAAAACAGTGTGTTGTTTGGTCCTTCAGATTTCTTTTGCTTTTCAATTTTTAGTTGGTTAACCAATGAATTTTTTAATTATCCGCAAAAACACCCCCCCCCAAAAGTCAATGTTCCCAAGTCTTCTCAGCGGCCATTTCTCAAATGACATCCCTCATCACTTGCGCGGACTCTTCTGACAAATTTTCAATCACATTTTTGTCTGCTTTGCCCCCAGATGGGTGCCCCTGACTCTACAGAGATGATCCCGGGCCATACTGGCACTACCCCACAACGTATTTCTTGGCCAAAACATGTCGACCCCTCTTTTCGAAAGAATCTGTAGGGAAACTTTTTGTGTGCGCCTCCGCCTGGCGGAGAATTTTCCTTGAACTGTGGACACTGCACCCTCTATAGAGTACCGCAGTGAATACGTCACGCGCACAATTAGTGTGTAAAACGCATTAGTGCGAGAACCAGCGTGTGAACCAACACGCGCGCGTACTCCATTCGTTTGCACTGCACTTTCTGGTTTACAGTGACGTCACACTTCGGACCCTATAGCGGACTCGATCGACCATTATGCGCGTGCCGCGTGCACAGATTTCTATTGCGCCATCTCGTGACTTCATTTCTACAATCGACGGCTCGTTCTACCGTCTTAGGGTTGCACTACACCAAAAACGCGCCCATACAAAACAGTGCAAAATCGGACGGAACGAGCGCCGCCTGTTGACTCTTGTGAAGAGGTTGGCCTCTGTTTTTTTCACCGGAAATTCAAGATTATGGACAGAAGATCATTTTTCGTTTCAATTTCATTGGGGGGGGTTAGCCACGAAATTTTTTTATAGTCGCCCGCCTCTATCCAAAATAGGTCCGCTATTTGGGGCTTTTTGTGAAAGAAATACCCAAGACTGGAGATTATCAGTCCCCAAATCGGGATTTATAGAAATATTTCTACGATGCCTCCTGATGGTCTGTGATTTTGTAAAAATCCTGTGGGATCAAAAAATATTAATGAGCTCGCGCGCAAAAATACAACCATTCGGTGGAATGCACCCTTAGGAATCTCCTACAAACTGTTTAATTTTCTTTTTAGTTTTCCTCCGGATTTCAGGAGGAACCAATCAGTGTCTGGGAAATTCCTGTTGAATCACTATGTGATGAATATGGATCGATGACCTTCAACACCTGACCTATGTAACGGTACTGTACACTGTAGAATTATGCGTGTTCAAGGCATTATGGCGAGAACCAGCGCATGAACAACGCGCGCGTACTCCATTTGTTTGCACTGCACTTTCTGGTTTACTCCATTACTTTGAGGTCACTGTGCAGGTATTTTCTTTCAAATCTGATCGTGTTGATTTTTTTTGTAAAAATCACTCTTTTAGAATTTGTTTTATTTTTTGTGCATAATGCGGTGGGTTAATGCTGTCTGATTAATTTTTAGTTATCAGGTTATCTCCGTGAACTTTATTTGTTTATATTTTTTGAAAATAAATTATGGTCTCCATCCGTGGAAAGGAGTGTCGGAACGACGTCCGACGTTCGTTGCCTGCCTCGAAATCCACAGTAAAGTGATCGAGTACGCATGCGCTGACTCTCAACTAAGCGATGCACAAGGGCATGTGATCGAGTGAACATACGTTTATGTACAATACGTTCTATAGCCGTGGGCCAAGACGGCAGAACTCGATAGCATACATTATATCGCGCGTTATGGTATACACGTATTCACTTCGGTACCGAAGTGTGACATCATTTTGAACCAGAAAGTAGAGAGCTTATTGATATTTTTATCCCAGTTTTTTTTTTTAATAATAAGGCATGCCATAATCAGGACGGATCATTATAGAAATATTTCTATAAATCCCGAATTTGGGACTGGTAGTTTCCAGCTCAGGGTATTTCTTTCAACAAAAAGCCCCAAAATGCAGGCCTATTTGTATAAAGGCGGGAGGCTACATTCAGAACGGAGCACATAGGTTTGCTAATATTTGGGTGGTGTCTCCGGGGAAAGGCGAATAAAAAGAAATCCACGTGGCTACCCCCCCCGTAAAATTCAAGCGAAAAGTGATCTTCTGGCCATAATCTTGAATTTCCAATAAAAAAAAAGAGTCAACAGGCGGCGCTATTTCGGTCTGATTTTGCAGCGTTTTGTGTCGCTTCGGTACTCTATACAAGCACGTCACATGCCTTTTTGGCCAATAGGATGCTGTAACTAGCTAAAATTTGCAAGTGCTCGTAGAGCTCAACGGAACGCACGTGTGAGCGTGGTGCCACCGGAGCAACATAAAGAATAATTCTGTGGCCACGTGCATCGTGTGCAAAGTGCTAGTCTTTTTTTTTCGTGTTTCCACCGTCCACATGCATGTAATAGTATCCGGCATGCCATGCGTACCTTGACTACTAAAAGGGTTATTGCCGAGTTGGCTGGATAATGTGAAAGAATGGGCAATCAAGGTATTTACGTAATCAGAATACACATACATGTAGTTCATTTAGGGCGTGTAACCTGAAGAACATTAGCAGTTCATAGCTGAAAATTTTTAGGTGAATAGGGCGGGAAAGTGGACCGAGCAGGCAGGCAGGAGTTCTTTTGCAACTGCTTGCTAGTTTAAAGCAATTCTTCCTGTATTACCACGTTACATTTCGTCTTCCCGTGCATACTTGACTTCTTGTATTGGTGCGTAAAAGAGCTCGAAATTGTCCATATCTGGCAATCGTGGTTTCATCTGAAAGGGCACATGATCCACGATCCATTGATGTAAGTTTCATATCCATATTTGCTATATTTAGAGAAAGAGCTGCAAAAAAAGGCAAGAGTTCTTGTGCTACTGCTTGCTAGTTTTGCTGAATTCTGCCTTTGTTTACACGTTTCAGGTTGTCTTCCCACGCATAGTTGACTCCTTGCTTTGGGGCATAAAAGAGCTCAATATTCTCCATATCTGGCAATCTTGGTCTCATCTGAAAGGGCACATGATCCACGATCCATTGATGTAAGTTTCATATCCATATTTGCTATATTTAGAGAAAGAGCTGCAAAAAAGGCAAGAGTTCTTGTGCTACTGCTTGCTAGTTTTGCTGAATTCTGCCTTTGTTTACACGTTTCAGGTTGTCTTCTCACGCATAGTTGACTCCTTGCTTTGGGGCATAAAAGAGCTCAATATTCTCCATATCTGGCAATCTTGGGCTCATCTGAAAGGGCACAAGATCCTGGATCCATTTATGTAAGTTTCATGTCCATATTTGCTATAGTTAGGGGAAGATCTGCAAAAGACTGCAGAAGTTCTTTTGTAACTGCTTGCTAGTTTTGTGTAATTCTGCCTTTGTGTACACGTGTCTGGTTTACTTCCCGTCCATACTTGACTACTTGTATCGGGGCATAAAAGAGCTCAAAATTGTCCATGTCTGGAAATCATGGTCTCATCTGAAAGGGCATAAAATCCTCGATCCATTTATGTAAGTTTCATATCCATATTTGCTATAGTTAGAGAAAGATCTGCAAAAGAATGCAAGAGTTCCTGTCCTACTGCTTGCTAGTTTTGCGTAATTCTGCCTTTGTTACACGTTTCAGCTCGTCTTCCCGCACATACTTGACTCCTTGTATTGGGGCATAAAAGAGCTCAATATTCTCCATATCTGGCAACTTTGGTCTGATCTGAAAAGGCACAAGATCCTCGATCCATTGATGTAAGTTACATATCCATTTTTACTACATTTAGGGAGAGATCTGCAAAAGAAGGCAGGACTTTTTTGCAACTGCTTGCTAGTTTAATGCAATTCTTCCTGTGTTACCACGTTACATTTCGTCTTTCCGTGGATAGGTGACTCCTTTCTTTTGGGCATAAAAGAGCTCAATATTCTCCATATATTTTGCAACTTTGGTCTGATCTGAAAAGGCACAAGATCCTCGATCCATTTATGTAAGTTTCATATCCATATTTGCTATAGTTAGGGGAAGATCTGCAAAAGAAGACAGGAGTTCTTTTGGAGCTGCTTGCTAGTTTAATGCATTTCTTCCTGTGCTACCACATTACATTTGTCTTTCTGCGCATACTTGACTTCTTGTATTAGGGCATAAAAGAGCTGGAAATTGTCCATATCTGGCAATCTTGGTCTGATCTGAAAGGGCACAAGATCCGCAATCCATTGACGTAAGTTTCATATCCATATTTGCTATATTTAGAGAAAGAGCTGGAAAAAAAGGCAAGAGTTCTTGTGCTACTGCTTGCTAGTTTTGCTGAATTCTGCCTTTGTTTACACGTTTCAGCTTGTCTTCCCACGCATAGTTGACTCCTTGCTTTGCGGCATAAAAGAGCTCAATATTCTCAATATCTGGCAATCTTGGTCTCATCTGAAAGGGCATAGGATCCTCGATCCATTGATGTAAGTTTCATATCGATATTTGCTATAGTTAGAGAAAGAGCTGCAAAAGAAGGCAAGAGTTCCTGTGTTACTGCTTGCTAGTTTTGCGTAATTCTGCCTTTGTTTACAAGTTGCATTTCGTCTTCCCGTGCATACTTGACTCCTTGTATTGTGGCATAAAAGAGTTCAACATTCTCCACATCTGGCAATCTTGGGCTCATCTGAAAGGGCACAAGATCGTGGATCCATTTATGTAAGTTTCATGTCCATATTTGCTATAGTTAGGGGAAGATCTGCAAAAGACGGCAGAATTTCTTTTGTAACTGCTTGCTAGTTTTGTGTAATTCTGCCTTTGTGTACACGTGTCTGGCAATCATGGTCTCATCTGAAAGGGCATAAGATCCTCGATCCATTTATGTAAGTTTCATATCCATATTTGCTACAGTTAGAGAAAGATCTGAAAAAGAATGCAAGAGTTCCTGTCCTACTGCTTGCTAGTTTTGCGTAATTCTGCCTTTGTTACACGTTTCAGCTCGTCTTCCCGCACATACTTGACTCCTTGTATTGGGGCATAAAAGAGCTCAATATTCTCCATATCTGGCAACTTTGGTCTGATTTGAAAAGGTACAAGATCCTCGATCCATTGATGTAAGTTACATATCCATTTTTACTACATTTAGGGAGAGATCTGCAAAAGAAGGCAGGACTTTTTTGCAACTGCTTGCTAGTTTAATGCAATTCTTCCTGTGTTACCACGTTACATTTCGTCTTTCCGTGGATAGTTGACTCCTTGCTGTGGGGCATAAAAGAGCTCAATATTCTCCATATCTGGCAACTTTGGTCTGATCTGAAAAGGCACAAGATCCTCGATCCATTTATGTAAGTTTCATATCCATATTTGCTATAGTTAGGGGAAGATCTGCAAAAGAAGACAGGAGTTCTTTTGGAGCTGCTTGCTAGTTTAATGCATTTCTTCCTGTGCTACCACGTTACATTTCGTCTTTCTGCGCATACTTGACTTCTTGTATTGGGGCATAAAAGTACTCAAAATTGTCCATATCTGGCAATCTCGGTCTCATCCAAAAGGGCATAAGATCCTCGATCCATTTATGTAAGTTTCATATCCATATTTGCTATAGTTAGAGAAAGATCTGCAAAAGAATGCCAGAGTTCCTCTCCTACTGCTTGCTAGTTTTGCGTAATTCTGCCTTTGTTTACACGTTTCAGCTTGTCTTCCCGCCCATACTTGACTCCTTGCTTTGTGGCATAAAAGAGCTCAATATTCTCCATATCTGGCAATCTTGGTCTCACCTGAAAGGGCGCAAGATCCTCGATCCATTTATGTAAGTTTCATATCCATATTTGCTATAATTAGAGAGAGATCTGCAAAAGAAGGCAAGAGTTCCTGTGTTACTGCTTGCTATTTTAGCGTAATTCTGCCTTTGTTTACAAGTTGCATTTCGTCTTCCCGTGCATACTTGACTCCTTGTATTGTGGCATAAAAGAGCTCAATATTCTCCATATCTGGCAATCTTGGGCTCATCTGAAAGGGCACAAGATCCTCGATCAATTGATGTAAGTTTCATATCCGTATATATTACAGTTAGGGAGAGATCTGCAAAAGAATGCAAGAGTTCTTTTGCAACTGCTTGCTAGTTTAATGCAATTCTTCCTGTGTTACCACGTTACATTTCTTCTTCCCGTGCATAGTTGACTTCTTGCTTTGGGGCATAATTGAACTGAATATTCTCAATATCTGGCAATCTTGGCCTCATCTGAAAGGGCACAAGATCCTCTTTTCTTTAAGGAAAGTTTAATATCCATATTTGCTGTAGTAAGGGATACATTGTTAAAAGAAGGTAGGAGTTCTTGTGCTACTGCTTGCTAATTTTGTTTAATTCTGCCTTTGTTACACTTTACATTTTGTCTTCCCGCATATATTTGACTCCTTGTATTGGGGATAAGAGAGCTCAATATTCTCCATATCTGGCAATCTTGGGCTCATCTGAAAGGGCACAAGATCCTCAATCCATTGATGTAAGTTTCATATCCATATAAACTACAGTTAGGGATAGATCTGCAAAAGAAGGCAGGAGTTCTTTCGCAACTGCTTGCTAGTTTAATGCATTTCTTCCTGTGTTACCAAATTATATTTCGTCTTCCTGCCCACACTTTACTCCTTGCTTTGGGGTATAAAAGAGCTCAAAATTGTCCATATATGGCAATTTTGGTCTCCCCTAAAAGGGCACAAGATCCTCGATCCATTGATGTAAGTTTCATATCCATATAAACTACAGTTAGGGGAAGATCTGCAAAAGAAGGCAAGAGTTCTTTTGCAACTGCTTGCTAGTTTAATGCAATTCTTCCTGTGTTACCACGTTACATTTCTTCTTCCCGTGCATAGTTGACTTCTTGCTTTGGGGCATAATTGAACTGAATATTCTCAATATCTGGCAATCTTGGCCTCATCTGAAAGGGCACAAGATCCTCTTTTCTTTAAGGAAAGTTTAATATCCATATTTGCTGTAGTAAGGGATACATTGTTAAAAGAAGGTAGGAGTTCTTGTGCTACTGCTTGCTAGTTTTGCGTAATTCTGCCTTTGTTTACACGTTTCAGCTCGTCTTCCCGCCCATACTTGACTCCTTGCTTTGGGGCATAAAAGAGCTCAATATTCTCCATATTTGGCAGTCTTGGGCTCATCTGAAAGGGCACAAGATCCTCAATCCATTGATGTAAGTTTCATATGCATATAAACCACAGTTAGGGGGAGATCTGCAAAAGAAGGCAGGAGTTCTTTTGCAACTGCTTGCTAGTTTAATGCAATTCTTCCTGTGTAACCAAATTATATTTCGTCTTCCTGCCCACACTTTACTCCTTGCTTTGGGGCATAAAAGAGCTCAAAATTGTCCATATTTGGCAATTTTGGTCTCCCCTAAAAGGGCACAAGATCCTCGATCCATTGATGTAAGTTTCATATCCATATTTGCTATAATTAGAGAGAGATCTGCAAAAGAAGGCAAGAGTTCCTGTGTTACTGCTTGCTATTTTACCGTAATTCTGCCTTTGTTTACAAGTTGCATTTCGTCTTCCTGTGCACACTTGACTCCTTGTATTGTGGCATAAAAGAGTTCAACATTCTCCACATCTGGCAATCTTGGGCTCATCTGAAAGGGCACAAGATCCTCGATCCATTTATGTAAGTTTCATATCCATATTTGCTATAGTTAGGGGAAGATCTGCAAAAGAAGACAGGAGTTCTTTTGGAGCTGCTTGCTAGTTTAATGCATTTCTTCCTGTGCTACCACGTTACATTTTGTCTTTCTGCGCATACTTGACTTCTTGTATTGGGGCATAAAAGTACTCAAAATTATCCATATCTGGCAATCTCGGTCTCATCCAAAAGGGCATAAGATCCTCGATCCATTTATGTAAGTTTCATATCCATATTTGCTATAGTGAGAGAAAGATCTGCAAAAGAAGGCAAGAGTTCCTCTCCTACTGCTTGCTAGTTTTGCGTAATTCTGCCTTTGTTTACACGTTTTAGCTGGTATTCCCGCCCATACTTGACTCCTTGCTTTGGGACATAAAAAACTCAATATTCTCCATATCTTGCAATCTTGGGCTCATCTGAAAGGGCACAAAATCCTCGATCCATTGATGTAAGTTTCATATCCATATCTGCTACAATTAGGGATACATCGTTAAAAGAAGGCTGGAGTTCTTGTGCTACTGCGTGCTAATTTTGCGTAATTCTGCCTTTGTTTACACGTTTCAGCTCGTCCTCCCGCCCATATTTGACTCCTTGCTTAGGGGCAGAAAAGAGCTCAATATTCTCCATATCTGGCAATCTTGGGCTCATCTGAAAGGGCACAAGATCGTCGATCCATTGATGTAAGTTTCATATGCATATAAACTACAGTTAGGAGGAGATCTGCAAAAGAAGGCAGGAGTTCTTTTGCAACTGCTGGCTAATTTAATGCAATTCTTCCTGTCTTACCAAATTACATTTCGTCTTCCCGCCCACACTTTACTCCTTGCTTTGGGGCATAAAAGAGCTGAATATTGTCCATATCTGGCAATCTTGGTCTCCCCTAAAAGGGCACAAGATCCTCGATCCATTTATGTAAGTTTCATATCCATATTTGCTATAGTGAGAGAAAGATCTTCAAAAGAAGGCAAGAGTTTGTGTGTTACTGCTTGCTAGTTTTGCGTAATTCTGCCTTTGTTTACACGTTTTAGCTGGTATTCCCGCCCATACTTGACTCCTTGTATTGGGGCATAAAAGAGCTCAATATTCTCCATATCTGGCAATCTTGGTCTCATCTGAAAGGGCATAAGATCCTCGATCCATTGATGTAAGGTTCATATCCATATTTACTACAGTTAGGGATACATCGTTAAAAGAAGGTAGGAGTTCTTTTGCAACTGCTGGCTAATTTAATGCAATTCTTCCTGTGTTACCACGTTACATTTTGTCTTCCTGCCCACACTTTACTCCTTGCTTTGGGGCATAAAAGAGCTCAAAATTGTCCATATTTGGCAATTTTGGTCTCCCCTAAAAGGGCACAAGATCCTCGATCCATTGATGTAAGTTTCATATCCATATTTACTACAGTTAGGGAGAGATCTGCAAAAGAAGGCAAGAGTTCCTGTGTTACTGCTTGCTAGTTTTGCTTAATTCTGCCTTTGTTACACGTTTCAGCTCGTCTTCCCGTGCATACTTGACTCCTTGTATTGGGGCATAAAAGAGCTAAAAATTGTCCATATCTTACAATCGTGGTCTCACCTGAACGGGCACAAGATCTTCTTTTCTTTAAGGAAAGTTTATTATCCATATTTGCTGTAGTTAGGGATACATCGTTAAAAGAAGGCTGGAGTTCTTGTGCTACTGCTTGCTAGTTTTGTGTAAATCTGCCTTTGTTACCCTTTACATTTTGTCTTCCCGCGCACACTTGACTCCTTGTATTGGGGCATAAAAGAACTCAATATTCTCCATATCTGGCAATCTTGGGCTCATCTGAAAGGGCACAAGATCCTCGATCCATTGATGTTAGTTGCATATCCATATAAACTACAGTTAGGGATAGATCTGCAAAAGAAGGCAGGAGTTCTTTTGCAACTGCTTGCTAGTTTAATGCAATTCTTCCTGTGTTACCACGTTACATTTCTTCTTCCCGTGCATAGTTGACTCCTTGCTTTGGGGCATAATTGAACTGAATATTCTCCATATCTGGCAATCTTGGTCTCATCTGAAAGGGCACAAGATCCTCTTTTCTTTAAGGAAAGTTTAATATCCATATTTGCTGTAGTTAGGGATACATCGTTAAAAAAGGCAGGAGTTCTTGTGCTACTGCTTGCTAGTTTTGCGTAATTCTGCCTTTGTTTACACGTTTTAGCTTGTCTTCCCGCCCATACTTGACTCCTCTCTTTGGGGCATAAAAGATCTCAATAATCTCCATATCTGGCAATCTTGGGCTCATCTGAAAAGGGAAAAAGATCCTCGATCCATTGATGTAAGTTTCATATCCATATCTGCTACAGTTAGGGATACATCGTTAAAAGAAGGCTGGAGTTCTTTTGCTACTGCTTGCTAATTTTGCGTAATTCTGCCTTTGTTTACACGTTTCAGCTCGTCTTCCCGCCCATATTTGACTCCTTGCTTAGGGGCAGAAAAGAGCTCAATATTCTCCATATCTGGCAATCTTGGGCTCATCTGAAAGGGCACAAAATCCTCGATCCATTGATGTAAGTTTCATATCCATATCTGCTACAATTAGGGATACATCGTTAAAAGAAGGCTGGAGTTCTTGTGCTACTGCGTGCTAATTTTGCGTAATTCTGCCTTTGTTTACACGTTTCAGCTCGTCCTCCCGCCCATTTTTGACTCCTTGCTTAGGGGCAGAAAAGAGCTCAATATTCTCCATATCTGGCAATCTTGGGCTCATCTCAAAGGGCACAAGATCTTCGATCAATTGATGTAAGTTTCATATGCATGTAAACTACAGTTAGAGAAAGATCTGCAAAAGAATGCTAGAGTTCCTGTGTTACTGCTTGCTAGTTGTGTGTAATTCTTTCTTTGTTTACACGTTTCAGCTCGTCTTCCCGCCTATACTTGACTCCTTGCTTTGGGGCATAAAAGAGCTCAATATTCTCCATATCTGGCAATCTTGGGCTCATCTGAAAGGGCACAAGATCCTCGATCCATTTATGTAAGTTTCATATCCATATTTGCTATAGTGAGAGAAAGATCTTCAAAAGAAGGCAAGAGTTTGTGTGTTACTGCTTGCTAGTTTTGCGTAATTCTGCCTTTGTTTACACGTTTTAGCTGGTATTCCCGCCCATACTTGACTCCTTGCTTTGGGGCATAAAAGAAATCAATATTCTCCATATCTGGCAATCTTGGTCTCATCTGAAAGGGCATAAGATCCTCGATCCATTGATGTAAGTTTCATATGAATATTTACTACAGTTAGGGATACATCGTTAAAAGAAGGCAGGAGTTCTTTTGCAACTGCTGGCTAATTTAATGCAATTCTTCCTGTGTTACCACGTTACATTTCGTCTTCCCGCGCATACCTGACTCCTTGTATTGGGGCATAAAAGAGCTCAGAATTGCCCATGTCTGGCAATCATGGGCTCATCTGAAAGGGCAAATAATCATCGATCCATTGATTTAAGTTTCTTATCCATATTTACTAAAGTTAGGGATACATTGTTAAAAGAAGGCAGGAGTTCTTTTGCTACTGCTTGCTAGTTTTGCGTAATTCTGCCTTTGTTTACACGTTTCAGCTTGTCTTCCCGCCCATATTTAACTCCTTGCTTAAGGGCAGAAAAGAGCTCAATATTCTCCATATCTGGCAATCTTGGGCTCATCTGAAAGGGCACAAGATCCTGGATCCATTGATGTAAGTTTCATATCCATATTTGCTATAGGTATAGAAAGATCTGCAAAAGAAGGCAACAGTTCCTGTGTTACTGCTTGCTAGTTTTTGCGTATTTCTGCCTTTGTTTACACGTTTCAGCTCGTCTTCCCGCCCATATTTGACTCCTTGCTTTGGGGCATAAAAGAGCTCAATATTCTCCATATCTGGCAATTATGGGCTCATCTGAAAGGGCACAAGATCCTTGATCCATTAATGTAAATTTCATATCCGTATATACTATAGTTAGGGAGAGATCTACAAAAGAAGGCAGGACTTTTTTTGCAACTGCTTGCTAGTTTAATGCAATTCTTCCTGCGTTACCACGTTACATTTCGTCTTTACGCCCACACTTGACTCCTTGTATTCGGGCATAAAAGAGCTCAATATTCTCCATATGTGGCAATCTTGGGCTCATCTGAAAGGGCAAATAATCTTCGATCCATTGATTTAAGTTTCATATCCATTTTTACTACAGTTAAGGATACATCGTTAAAAGAAAGCAGGAGTTCTTTTGCAACTGCTGGCTAGTTTAATGCAATTCTTCCTGTGTTACCACGTTACATTTCGTCTTTCTGCGCATACCTGACTCCTTGTATTGGGGCATAAAAGAGCTCAAAATTGTCCACATCTCGCAATCTTGGTCTCACCTGAAAGGGCACAAGATCCTCGATCCATTTATATAAGTTTCATATCCATATTTGCTATAGTTAGAGAAAGATCTGCAAAAGAAGGCAAGAGTTCCTGTGTTACTGGTTGCTAGTTTAGCGTAATTCTGCCTTTGTTTACAAGTTACATTTCGTCTTCCCGTGCATACTTGACTCCTTGTGGTGGGGCATAAAAGAGCTCAATATTCTCCATATCTGGCAATTATGGGCTCATATGAAAGGGCACAAGATCCTCGATTCGTTGATGTAAGTTTCATATCCGTATACACTACAGTTAGGGAGAGATCTGCAAAAGAAGACAGGACTTTTTTGCAACTGCTTGCTAGTTTTAGGCAATTCTTCCTGTCTTACCACGTTACATTTCGTCTTCCCGCGCATACTTGACTCCTTGTATTGGGGCATAAACGAGCTCAAAATTGTCCATATCTGGCAATCTTGGTCTCACCTAAAAGGGCACAAGATCCTCGATCCATTTATGTAAGTTTCATATCCATATTTGCTATAGTGAGAGAAAGATCTGCAAAAGAAGGCAAGAGTTCCTGTGTAACTGCTTGCTAGTTTAGCGTAATTCTGCCTTTGTTTAGACGTTACATTTCGTCTTCCAGCGCATACTTGCCTCCTTGTATTGGGGCATAAAAGAGCTCAATATTCTTAATATCTGGCAATCTTGGGCTCATCTGAAAGGGCAAATAATCTTCGATCCATTGATTTAAGTTTCATATCCATTTTTACTACAGGTAGGGATACATCGTTAAAAGAAAGCAGGAGTTCTTTTGCAACTGCTTGCTAGTTTAATGCAATTCTTCCCTTGCTACCACGTTACATTTCGTCTTCCCGTGCATAGTTGACTCCTTGCTTTGGGGCATAATTGAACTTTATATTCTCCATATCTGGCAATCTTGGTCTCATCTGAAAGGGCATACGATCCTCGATCCATTGATGTAAGTTTCTTATCCATATTTACTACAGTTAGGGATACATTGTTAAAAGAAGGTAGGAGTTCTTTTGCAACTGCTGGCTAATTTAATGCAATTCTTCCTGTGTTACCACGTTACATTTCGTCTTCCCGCGCATACCTGACTCCTTGTATTGGGGCATAAAAGAGCTCAGAATTGCCCATGTCTGGCAATCATGGTCTCACCTGAAAGGGCACAAGATCCTCGATCCATTTATGTAAGTTTCATATCCATATTTGCTATAGTTAGAGAAAGATCTGAAAAAGAATGCCAGAGTTCCTCTCCTACTGCTTGCTAGTTTTGCGTAATTCTGCCTTTGTTTACAAGTTACATTTCGTCTTCCCGTGCATACTTGACTCCTTGCTTTGTGGCATAAAAGAGCTCAATATTCTCCATATCTGGCAATTATGGGCTCATATGAAAGGGCACAAGATCCTCGATTCGTTGATGTAAGTTTCATATCCGTATACACTACAGTTAGGGAGAGATCTGCAAAAGAAGGCAGGAGTTTTTTGCAACTGCTTGCTAGTTTAAGGCAATTCTTCCTGTCTTACCACGTTACATTTCGTCTTCCCGCGCATACCTGACTCCTTGTATTGGGGCATAAACGAGCTCAAAATTGTCCATATCTGGCAATCTTGGTCTCACCTCAAAGGGCACAAGATCCTCGATCCATTTATGTAACTTTCATATCCATATTTGCTATAGTGAGAGAAAGATCTGCAAAAGAAGGCAAGAGTTCTTGTGTAACTGCTTGTTAGTTTAGCGTAATTCTGCATTTGTTTAGACGTTACATTTCGTCTTCCAGCGCATACTTGCCTCCTTGTATTGGGGTTTAAAAGTGCTCAAAATTGTCTATATCTGGCAATTATGGGCTCATCTGAAAGGGCACAAGATCCTCGATCCATTGATGTAAGTTTCATATCCACATTTGCTATAGTTAGCGGAAGATCTGAAAAAGAAGGCAGGAGTTCTTTTGCAACTGCTTGCTAGTTTAAGGCAATTCTTCCTGTCTTACCACATTACATTTCGTATTCCCGCCCATACTTGACTCCTTGTATTGGGGCATAAAAGAGCTCAGAATTGCCAATGTCTGGCAATCATGGTCTCATCTGAAAGGGCACAAGATCCTCTTTTCTTTAAGGAAAGTTTAATATCCATATTTGCTGTAGTTAGGGATACATCGTTAAAAGAAGGCAGGAGTTCTTGTGCTACTGCTTGCTAGTTTTGCGTAATTCTGCCTTTGTTTACACGTTTTAGCTGGTATTCCCGCCCATACTTGACTCCTTGCTTTGGGGCATAAAAAACTCAATATTCTCCATATCTTGCAATCTTGGGCTCATCTGAAAGGGCACAAAATCCTCGATCCATTGATGTAAGTTTCATATCCATATCTGCTACAGTTAGGGATACATCGTTAAAAGAAGGCTGGAGTTCTTTTGCTACTGCTTGCTAATTTTGCGTAATTCTGCCTTTGTTTACACGTTTCAGCTCGTCTTCCCGCCCATATTTGCCTCCTTGCTTAGGGGCAGAAAAGAGCTCAATATTCTCCATATCTGGCAATCTTGGGCTAATCTGAAAGGGCACAAAATCCTCGATCCATTGATGTAAGTTTCATATCCATATCTGCTACAATTAGGGATACATCGTTAAAAGAAGGCTGGAGTTCTTGTGCTACTGCGTGCTAATTTTGCGTAATTCTGCCTTTGTTTACACGTTTCAGCTCGTCTTCCCGCCCACACTTGACTCCTTGCTTTGGGGCATAAAAGAGCTCAATATTCTCCATATCTGGCAATCTTGGTCTCATCTGAATGGGCACAATATCTTCGATCCATTGATGTAAGTTTCATTACCATATTTGCTATAGTTAGAGAAAGATCTGCAAAAGAATGCTAGAGTTCCTGTGTTACTGCTTGCTAGTTGTGTGTAATTCTTTCTTTGTTTACACGTTTCAGCTCGTCTTCCCGCCTATACTTGACTCCTTGCTTTGGGGCATAAAAGAGCTCAATATTCTCCATATCTGGCAATCTTGGGCTCATCTGAAAGGGCACAAGATCCTCGATCCATTTATGTAAGTTTCATATCCATATTTGCTATAGTTAGAGAAAGATCTGCAAAAGAAGGCAAGAGTTCCTGTGTAACTGCTTGCTATTTTAGCGTAATTCTGCCTTTGTTTAGACGTTACATTTCGTCTTCCAGCGCATACTTGCCTCCTTGTATTGGGGTTTAAAAGTGCTCAAAATTGTCTATATCTGGCAATTATGGGCTCATCTGAAAGGGCACAAGATCCTCGATCCATTGATGTAAGTTTCATATCCACATTTGCTATAGTTAGCGGAAGATCTGAAAAAGAAGGCAGGAGTTCTTTTGCAACTGCTTGCTAGTTTAAGGCAATTCTTCCTGTCTTACCACATTACATTTCGTATTCCCGCCCATACTTGACTCCTTGTATTGGGGCATAAAAGAGCTCAGAATTGGCCATGTCTGGCAATCATGGTCTCACCTGAAAGGGCACAAGATCCTCGATCCATTTATGTAAGTTTCATGTCCATATTTGCTATAGTTAGAGTAAGATATGCAAAAGAATGCAAGAGTTCCTGTCCTACTGCTTGCTAGTTTTGCGTAATTCTGCTTTTGTTTACACGTTTCAGCTCGTCTTTCCGCCTATACTTGACTCCTTGCTTTGGGTCATAAAAGAGCTCAATATTCTCCATATCTGGCAATTATGGGCTCATATGAAAGGGCACAAGATCCTCGATCAATTGATGTAAGTTTCATATCCGTATATATTACAGTTAGGGAGAGATCTGCAAAAGAAGGCAGGACTTTTTTTTGCAACTGCTTGCTAGTTTAATGCAATTCTTCTTGTGTTACCATGTTACATTTTGTCTTCCCGCCCACACTTGACTCCTTGTATTGGGGCATAAAACAGCTAAATATTCTCCATATCCGACAATCTTGGGCTCATCTGAACGGGTAAATAATGTTCCATCCATTGATTTAAGTTTCATAGTCATTTTTACTACAGTTAGGGATACATCGTTAAAAGAAAGCAGGAGTTCTTTTGCAACTGCTGGCTAGTTTAATGCAATTCTTACCGTGTTACCACGTTACATTTCGTCTTCCCGCCCACACTTGACTCCTTGTATTGGGGCATAATGGAACTCAATATTCTCCATATCTGGCAATCTTGGTCTCATCTGAAAGGGCACAAGATCCTCTTTGCTTTAAAGAAAGTTTAAAATCCATATTTGCTGTAGTTAGGGATACATCGTTAAAAGAAGGTAGGAGTTCTTGTGCTACTGCTTTCTAGTTTTTTGTAATTCTGCCTTTGTTTACACGTTTCAGGTCGTCTTCGTTCGCCTAGTTGACTCCTTGCTTTGGGGCATAAAAGAGCTCAATGTTCTCCGTATCTTTCAATCTTGGTCTCATCTGAAAGGGGACAAGATCCTCGGTCCATTGATGTGAGATTGATATTCATATTTGCTATAGTTAGAGAAAGATCTGCAAAAGAATGCAAGAGTTCCTGTGTTACTACTTGGTAGTTTTGCGTAATTCTGCCTTTGTTTACATGTTTCAGCTTGTCTTCCCGCACATACTTGACTCCTTGCTTTTGGGCATAAAAGAGCTCAAAATTCTCCTTATCTGGCAATCGTGGTCTCATCTTAAAGGGCACAAGATCCTCGGTCCATTTATGTAAGTTTCATATCCATATTTGCTATAGTTAGGGGAAGATCTGCAAGAGAAGGCAGGAGTTCTTGTGCTACTGCTTGCTAGTTTAATGCAATTCTTCCTGTGTTACCACGTTACATTTCGTCTTCCCGCGCATACTTGACTCCTTGTATTGGGGCATAAAAGAGCTCAAACTTGTCCATATTTGGCAATCCTGGGCTCACCTGAAAGGTCACAAGATCTTTGATCCATTTATGTAAGTTTCATATCCATATTTGCTATTGTTAGAGAAAGATCTGCAAAAGAAGGCAGGAGTTCTTTTGCAACTGCTTGCTAGTTTAATGCAATTCTTCCTGTGTTACCACGTTACATTTCGTCTTCCCGTGCATAGTTGACGCCTTGCTTTGGGGCATAATGGAACTCAGTATTCTCCATATCTGACAATCTTGGTCTCATCTGACAGGGCACAAGATCCGCTTTTCTTTAAAGAAAGTTTAAAATCCATATTTGCTGTAGTTAGGGATACATCGTTAAAAGAAGGTAGGAGTTCTTGTGCTACTGCTTGCTAGTTTTTTGTAATTCTGCCTTTGTTTACACGTCTTAGGTCGTCTTCGTTCGCCTAGTTGACTCCTTGCTTTGGGGCATAAAAGAGCTCAATATTCTCCGTATCTGGCAATCTTGGGCTCATCTGAAAGGGCAAAAGAACGTCAATCCATTGAGGTAAATTTTATTTCCATATTTACTAAAGTAAGCGAGAAATCTGCAAAAGAAGGCAGGAGTTCTTTTGCAACTGCTTACTAGTTTAAGGCAATTCTTCCTCTGTTAGCACGTTACATTTCGTCTTCCGGCCCCACTTGACTCCTTGCTTTCTGGCATAAAAGAGCTCAATATTCCTTACATTTGGCAATCTTGGGCTCATCTGAAAGGGCACAAGATCCTCGATCCATTGATGTAAGTTTCATATCCATATTTGCTATAGTTAGGGGAAGACCTGCAAAAGAAAGCAGGAGTTCTTTTGCAACTGCTTGCTAGTTTAATGCAATTCTTCCTGTGTTACCACGTTACATTTCTTCTTCCCGTCCATAGTTGACTCCTTGCTTTGGGGCATATTTGAACTCACTATTCTCCATATCTGGCAATTGTGGTCTCATCTGAAAGGGCACAAGATCTTCTTTTCTTTAAGGAATGTTTAATATCCAAATTTGGTGTAGTTAGGGATATATCGTTAAAAGAAGGCAAGAGTTCTTTTGCAACTGCTTGCTAGTTTAATGCAATTCTTCCTGTGCTACCACGTTACATTTCGTCTTCCCACCCATACTTGACTCCTTGTATTGGGGCATAAAAGAGCTCATAATTGTCCATATATGGCAATCTTGGTCTCTCACCTGAAAGGGCACAAGATCCTCGATCCATTTATGTTAGTTTCATATCCATATTTGCTATAGTGAGAGAAAGATCTGCAAAAGAATGCAAGAGTTCCTGTGTTACTGCTTGCTAGTTTTGCGTAATTCTGCCTTTGTTTACACGTTTTAGTTCCTCTTCCAGACCCTACTTGACTCCTTGTATTGGGGCACAAAAGAGCTCAAAATTGTCCATATCTGGCAATCTTGGTCTCACCTGAAAGGGCACAAGATCCTCTTTTCTTTAAGGAATGTTTAATATCCATATTTTCCGTAGTTAGGGATACATCGTTAAAAGAAGGCATGAGTTCTTGTGCTACTGCTTGCTAGTTTTGTGTAATTCTGCCTTTGTTACACTTTACCTTTTGTCTTCCCGCGCATACTTGACTCCTTTTATTGGGGCATAAAAGAGCTCAATATTCTCCATATCTGGCAAACTTGGGCTCATCTGAAAGGGCACAAGATCCTGGATCCATTGATGTAAGTCATATGCATATATACTACAGTTAGGGAGAGACATGCAAAAGAAAAGAAAGCAGGAGTTCTTTTGCAACCGCTTGCTAGTTTAATGCAATTCTTCCTGTGTTACCACGTTACTTACATTTCGTCTTCCCGCTCACACTTTACTCCTTGCTTTTTTGGCATAAAAGAGCTCAAAATTGTCCATATCTGGCAATCTTGGTCTCACCTAAAAGGGCTAAAGATCCTCGATCCATTTATGTAAGTTTCATATCCATATTTGCTATAGTGAGAGAAAGATCTGCAAAGGAAGGCAAGAGTTCGTGTGTTACTGCTTGCTATTTTTGTGTAATTCTGCCTTTTTTTACTAGTTACATTTCGTCTTCCCCTTCATACTTGACTTCTTGTATTGGGGCATAAAAGAGCTCAATATTCTCCATATCTTGCAATCTTTGGCTCATCTGAAAGGGCACAAGATCCTCGATCCATTGATTTAAGTTTCATATCCATATTTGCTACAGTTAGGGAGAGATCTGCAAAAGAAGGCAGTAGTTCTTTTGCAACTGCTTGCTAGTTTAATGCAATTCTTCCTGTGTTACCACGTTACATTTCGTCTTCCCGCCCACACTTGACTCATTGTCTTGGGGCATAAAAGAGCTCAATATTCTCCATATATGGCAATCTAGGTCTCATCTGAAAGGGCACAAGATCTTCTTTTCTTCAAGGAAAGTTTAATATCCATATTTTGTGTAGTTAGGGATACATCGTTAAAAAGAAGGCAGGAGTTCTTTTGCAACTGCTGGCTAATTTAATGCAATTCTTCCTGTGTTACCACGTTTCATTTCGTCTTCCTGGGCATACCTGACTCCTTGTATTGGGGCATAAAAGTGCTCAAAATTGTCTATATCTGGCAATTATGGGCTCATCTGAAAGGGCACAAGATCCTCGATCCATTGATGTAAGTTTCATATCCACATTTGCTATAGTTAGCGGAAGATCTGAAAAAGAAGGCAAGAGTTCTTTTGCAACTGTTTTCTAGTTTAAGGCAATTCTTCCTGTCTTACCACATAACATTTCGTATTCCCGCCCATACTTGACTCCTTGTATTGGGGCATAAAAGAGCTCAGAATTGCCCATGTCTGGCAATCATGGTCTCACCTGAAAGGTCACAAGATCCTCGATCCATTCATGTAAGTTTCATATCCATATTTGCTATAGTTAGAGTAAGATCTGCAAAAGAATGCAAGAGTTCCTGTCCTACTGCTTGCCAGTTTTGCGTAATTCTGCCTTTGTTTACACGTTTCAGCTCGTCTTCCCACCCATACTTGACTTCTTGCTTTGGGTCATAAAAGAGCTCAATATTCTCCATATCTGGCAATTATGGGCTCATCTGAAAGGGCACAAGATCTTCGATCCATTGATGTAAGTTTCATATCCCTATATACTATAGTTAGGGAGAGATCTGCAAAAGAAGGCAGGACTTTTTTTGCAACTGCTTACTAGTTTAAGGCAATTCTTCCTGTGTTACCACGTTACATTTTGTCTTCCCGCCCACACTTGACTCCTTGCTTTGGGGCATAAAAGAGCTCAATATTCTCCATATCTGGTAATCTTGGGCTCATCTGAAAAGGCAAATAATTCTTGATCCATTGATTTAAGTTTCATATCCATATTTACTACAGTTACGGATACATCGTTAAAAGAAGGCAGGAGTTCTTTTGCCACTGCTTGCTAGTTAAATGCAATTCTTCCTGTGTTACCACGTTACATTTCGTCTTCCCGCCCACACTTGACTCCTTGTATTGGGGCATAAAAGAGCTCAATCTTCTCTATATCTGGCAATCTGGGGCTCATCTGAAAGGGCACAAGATCGTCGATCCATTGATGTAAGTTTCATATGTATATATACTACAGTTAGGGAGAGATCTGCAAAAGAAGGCAGGAGTATTTTTGCAACTGCTGGCTAATTTAATGCAATTCTTCCTGTGTTACCACGTTACATTTCGTCTTTCCGCCCACACTTGACTCCTTGCATTGGGGCATAAAAGAGCTGAAAATTGTCCATATCTGGCAATCTTGGTCTCATCTGAAAGGGCATAAGATCCTCGATCCATTTATGTAAGTTTCATATCCATAGTTGCTATAGTTAGAGAAAGATCTGCAAAAAATGGCTAGAGTTCCTGTGTTACTGCTTGCTATTTTAGCGTAATTCTGCCTTTGTTTACACGTTACATTTCGTCTTCCCGCCCACACTTGACTCCTTAAAATGGGGCATAAAAGAGCTCAATATTCTCCATATCTGGCAATCTTGGGCTCATCGGAAAGGACATAAGATCCTCGATCCATTGATGTAAGTTTCATATCCGTATATACTACAGTTAGGGAGAGATCTGCAAAAGAAGGCAGGAGTATTTTTGCAACTGCTTGCTAGTTTAATGCAATTCTTCCTGTGTTACCACGTTACATTTCGTCTTCCCGCCCACACTTGACTCCTTGTATTGGGGCATAAAAGAGCTCAATATTTTCCATATCTGGCAATCTTGGGCTCATCTGAAAGGGCAAATAATCCTCGATCCATTGATTTAAGTTTCTTATCCATATTTACTACAGTTAGGGATACATCGTTAAAAGAAGGCAGGAGTTCTTTTGCAACTGCTGGCTAATTTAATGCACATCTTCCTGATTCACCAAGTTACATTTCGTCTTCCCGCGCATACCTAACTCCTTGCATTGGGCCAAAAAAGTGCTCAAAATTGTCCATATCGGGCAATTTCGGTCTCACCGGAAAGGGCAACTGCTTGCTAGTTTAATGCATTTCTTCCTGTGTTACCACGTTACATTTCGTCTTCCCGCCCACACTTGACTTCTTGCAATGGGGCATAAAAGAGCTGAAAATTGTCCATATCTGGCAATCATGGTCTCACCTTAAAGGGCACAAGATCCTCGATCCTTTAATGTAAGTGTGTTATCCATATTTGCTATGGTGAGAGAAAGATCTGCAAAAGAAGGCAAGAGTTCTTGTGTTACTAATTCCTAGTTATGCGTAATTCTGCCTTTGTTTACACGTTACATTTCGTCTTCCGAAGCATAAATGACTCCTTGTTTTGGGGCATAAAAGAGTTCAATATTTTCCATATCTGGCAATTATGAGCTCATTGGAAAGGGCACAAGATTCTCGATCCATTGATGTAAGTTTCATATGCATATAAACAACAGTTAGGGAGAGATCTGCAAAAGAAGGCATGAGTTCTTTTGCAACTGCTTGCTAGTTTAATGCAATTCTTCCTGTGTTACCACGTTACATTTCTTCCCGTGCATAGTTGACTCCTTGCTTTGGGGCATATTTGAACTCAATATTCTCCATATCTGGCAATCTTGGTCTCATCTGAAAGGGCAGAAGATCCTATTTTCTTTAAGGAAAGTTTAATATCCATATTTGCTGTAGTTAGGGATATATCGTTAAAAGAAGGCAGGAGTTCTTGTGCTACTGCTTGCTAGTTTTGTATAATTCTGCCTTTGTTTACACGTTACATTTCGTCTTCCTGCGCATACGTGACTCCTTGCTTTGGGGCATAAAAGAGCTCAGTATTCTCCATATCTGGCAATCTTGGGCTCATTGGAAAGGGCAAAAGATCCTCGACCCATTGATTTAAGTTTCATATCTATATTTGCTACAGTTAGGGAGAGATCTGCAAAAGAAGGCAAGAGTTCTTTTGCAACTGCTTGCTAGTTTAATGCAATTCTTCCTGTGTTACCACGTTACATTTCGTCTTCCCGCCCACACTTGACTCATTGTCTTGGGGCATAAAAGAGCTCAATATTCTCCATATCTGGCAATCTAGGTCTCATCTGAAATGGCACAAGATCCTCTTTTCTTTAAGGAAAGTTTAATATCCATATTTGGTGTAGTTAGGGATACATCGTTAAAAGAAGGCAAGAGTTCTTTTGCAACTGCTTGCTAGTTTAGTGCAATTTTTCCTGTGCTACCACGTTACATTTCGTCTTCCCGCAAATACTTGGCTCCTTGTATTGGGGCATAAAAAGAGCTCAAAATTGTCCATATCTGGCAATCTTGGTCTCACCTGAAAGGGCACAAGATCCTCAATCCATTTATGTTATTTTTATATATATTTGCTATAGTGAGAGAAAGATCTGCAAAAGAATGCAACAGTTCCTGTGTTACTGCTTGCTAGTTTTGCGTAATTCTGCCTTTGTTTACACGTTTTAGCTCCTCTTCCAGACCCTACTTGATTCCTTGCTTTGGTGCATAAAAGAGCTCAATATTGTCCTTATCTGGCAATCGTGGTCTCATCTGAAAGGGCACAAGATCCTTGGTCCATTTATGTAAGTTTCATATCCATATTTACTATAGTTAGGGGAAGATCTGCAAGAGAAGGGATGAGTTCTTTTGCAACTGCTTACTAATTTAATGTAATTCTTCCTGTGTTACCGAGTTAAATTTCGTCTTCCCGCACATAATTGACTCCTTGTATTGGGGCATAAAAGAGCTCGAAATTGTCCATATTTGGCAATCCTGGTCTCACCTGAAAGGTCACAAGATCATTGATCAATTTATGTAAGTTTCATATCCACATTTACTACAGTTAGGGAGAGACCTGCAAAAGAAGACAGGAGTTCTTTTGCAACTGCTTGCTAGTTTAGTGCAATTCTTCCTGTGCTACCACGTCTTGCCGCCCACACTTGACTCCTTGCTTTGGGGCATATTGGAACTCAGTATTCTCCATATCTGGCAATCTTGGTCTCATCTGAAAGGGCACAAATCCGCTTTTCTTTAAAGAAAGTTTAAAATCCATATTTGCTGTAGTTAGGAGTCATCTCAAATCTCGTCCGGGATAAGTTGGGGGAAAACTGCGGTAGAGTGTTGCGGTGGAATGTTGAAGGCTGCAGAGATTTTCTCTACAATCTCCCCGCAATGAAGCTATCAGTATTTGTATACACATTCCTCCCCCCCCCCTCTGCGGTTTTGGCCAGGCAGGCCACTCAAGGACACCTGTGGTTCTGTTAACGGACGAGCCACAGGCAAAGACTGCAAGTCTAAGAATTTCCTCCCTACACAGTTTCATGAAACTGCTCTATCTGTATCACTTGAAATAAATATATTTTGACCCTTTTAAAGAATTCAAAGCTTAATTTTTTATCTGGCTGAAAAGCTTTGGTACTTCTTCAGGCTCTTATAACTTTATATGCATTCAATCTGGCGATATTACTGGACAAAAGGCCATGAACAATATGCCCTGTAATTTGTATCTCAAACAATCTCGATATCTTTTTATTAGGAAAAGAAATCTTGGCATAATATAAGGAAGGTTGGGTAGAAAATGTTGATGTCAAATGCTGATCAGACAATTCTGGAACCTTTCAAAAAGTTAAAGTGAATAGTGCATAATGATCTTGGACAGAATTATGGAAACCAGTTAGGTCAAGCTTAATATGCTACCTTAATAAAAGAGGTACATGTATTAGACAAGGAAAATAACTGGTTTAAATAATTCACATTGTTACCTAAGATTTTAACAATCTTCTAAAATATTCAGGTTTCCTGAGATTTTAGAAGCATAAAATTATTAAGTATTACATAAATGTGACAAATTAAAGATTACCACAAAAATGCGTAACTTGCACACTCCAAAATCTCATACCATGGTGTTTCAGTCAATGTACAGTAAATTTATGCATTCGCCCATTATTTTGTGGTGTTGGTCATTTTCTGGCGAATGTGTTTGCATGCATCATTAAGGAGTTGAACGGTTGGGCCTTTGCTGTCTGTGTGGCTGTCAGCAGAGGGAGATCCTTCCATATGTGATATCAGTGAGGGAGTGGGTGCATGCCAATTTGGCTGTGATGGCGTCTCTAGACTCGACTGTGCAGATGGCGGACTATTTACAAGGTCATATTCTGATTCCTCCTGAGACATCGGCTCACCAAGTAATGGTAACAGATCATCAGGGGAAATTTGTAAATGTTGCTCAATTTCATTTTTTCGAAGTCTTTGCTGCACAGTGGAGAGATTCTCATCATCACTGCATGATTGGTCTGTGTGATAATGATAAAAAATACCATACTTCATTTTCAAAACATTTATCTCAAATTGCTGGCGAAGCATTCATGCACATTGAACACATATTCAGCCAATATTTTTCTTCAAAACACTGACACATTGTATAATATACTTTCGCGAGGTTTCACTTTTATTGCATAAGCACAGATAATTTTATGGTATAAACAGATACTGCGTAAAATGCCAAACATAAAGGAACATACCTGACTCCTCTCTCTTGTTTCTCGATAGATCCATGATTGTCCAACGAGAATGTTATTAATTTCAATTAAACTTTGTGCAAGATTGGAAAGCAGCAATAAAAGATCCAGTTCAGTGACCAGTAGAGTGTATAAAAAACTGAGACATGCCCTAACCTTTTCAGCAGTGTAGTAAAATTGTTGGTGGTACACTTTTGAAAGTAGAATGTCACATCATGTATTAGCAAAAATGAGAAATGCACAGTTTCAATTTGCAACCAGTCTAATGAAGAAGTGAATGTTTTGATTTGATTTGTTTCTTGGATTTACAATCGAAATAATTTTGTCCAGGTCACTGTTAATTTAACTGTGCTTTTTTTCAATGTTACTTGTTGAGTTAAATTTTTGATTCATGAAATGAGGCAATTAATTCATAGAACGAGGAAAGTTTGAGTACGTGTAAATGATGTACGCCAGTTCGATAAATTCAAATCTGTAAAGAACATGAATTCACTCAACCGTGGTTTGATTTCGTCTTCAGGATAATAGATATTAGTTACTTCTTGACCACATCTTTTAATGCTCAATTTATTTTGTGCTGGTGAATTAAATCAACTGTGTGATATAAGTTCCCACAAATTTTGACACCTTGCATTTTTGATCAACAAATGACTTCAGAACTGAATGGGTATAATCACGGAGGTATAACAAGGGGCAGAGATAACACACTTATTCATTTGCTGAGTTAGTGTAACAAATTATTATAATAATAGGAAATATCAAAGTCTGTAATTTTCCCCAAAAAACTATCTGACTCAGTCTTCAACACTGAAGACATGACTGCAGAGAAAGTCAGTGTGTTCAGTGATCCAAGGTCAGTTTCTAGAAACCGCAAACCACTTAACTACTGACCACCTGTTACAAGCCCACTGGTAATGTAAACAGTCCTTCACAGTAAGTGACCTACTAATGCAAAATTCCTCCACAAGTTCCCCACAATAAATGCACAGCTACTTGCGGGGAAATTGTGGGGAAAGGATTCAGTTTCCCCACAATTTTCCCACAACTTATCCCGGACAAGATTTGAGATGACTCCTTAGGGGTACATCGTTAAAAGAACGTAGGAGTTCTTGTGCTACTGCTTGCTAGTTTTTTTGTAATTCTGCCTTTGTTTACACGTTTCAGGTCGTCTTCGCTTGCATAGTTGACTCCTTGCTTTGGGGCATAAAAGAGCTCAATATTCTCCATACCTGGCAATCTTGGGCTCATCTGAAAGGGCACAAGATCCTCGATCCATTGATGTAAGTTTCATATCCTTATTTGCTATATTTAGGGGAAGACCTGCAAAAGAAGGCAGGAGTTCTTTTGCAACTGCTTGCTAGTTTAATGCAATTCCTCCTGTGTTACCACGTTACATTTCGTCTTCCCGCCCACACTTGACTCCTTGCTTTGGGGCTTAAAAGAGCTCAATATTCTCCATATCTGGCAATCTTGGTCTCTCACCTGAGAGGGCACAAGATCCTCGATCCATTTATGTTAGTTTCATATCCATATTTGCTATAGTGAGAGAAAGATCTGCACAAGAACAGTTCCTGTGTTACTGCTTGCTAGTTTTGCGTAATTCTGCCTTTGTTTACACGTTTTAGCTCCTCTTCCAGACCCTATTTGATTCCTTGCTTTGGTGCATAAAATAGCTCAAAATGGGCCTTATCTGGCAATCTTGGTCTCATCTGAAAGGGCACAAGATCCTCGGTCCATTTATGTAAGTTTCATATCCATATTTGCTATAGTGAGAGAAAGATCTGCGGAAGAAGGTAAGAGTTCCTGTGTTACTGCTTGCTAGTTGTGCGTAATTCTGCCTTTGTTACACGTTTCAGCTCGTCTTCCCGCCCATACTTGACTCCTTGTATTGGGGCATAAAAGAGCTCAAAATTGTCCATATCTGGCAATCTTGGTCTCAACTGAAAGGGCACAAGATCCTCCTTTCTTTAAGGAATGTTTAATATCCATATTTGCTGTAGGTAGGGATACATCTTTAAAAGAAGGCATGAGTTCTTTTGCAACTGCTTGTTAGTTTTATGCAAGTCATCCTATTTTACCACATTACATTTTGTCCTCCCGCGCATATTGACTCCTTGTATTGGGGCATAAAAGAGCTCAAAATTGTCCATACCTGGCAATCTTACGCTCATCTGAAAGGGCACAAGATCCTCGATCCATTTATGTAAGTTTCACATCCATATTTGCTATAGTAAGAGAAAGATCTGCAAAAGAAGGTAAGAGTTCCTCTGTTACTTCTTGCTAGTTTTGCGTAATTCTGCCTTTGTTACACGTTTCAGCTCGTCTTCCCGCCCATACCTGACTCCTTGCTTTGGGGCATCTGAAAGGGCACAAGGTCCTCGATCCATTGATGTAAGTTTCATATGCATATATACTACAGTTAGGGAGAGATTTGCAAAAGAAGGCAGGAGTATTTTTGCAACTGCTTGCTAGTTTAATGCAATTCCTCCTGTGCTACCACGTTACATTTCGTCTTCCCGTGCATAGTTTTCTCCTTGCTTTGGGGCATAATTGAACTCAGTATTCTCCACATCTGGCAATCTTGGTCTCATCTGAAAGGGCATAAGATCCTCGATCCATTTATGTAAGTTTCATATCCATATTTGCTATAGTTAGAGAAAGATCTGCAAAAGAAGGCAAGAATTCCTGTGTTACCTGCTTGTTATTTTAGCGTAATTCTGCCTTTGTTTACACGTTACATTTCGTCTTCCCGCCAGCACTTGACTCCTTGTTTTGGGGCATAAAAAAGCTCAATATTCTCCATATCTGGCAATATTGGGCTCATCTGAAAGGAGACAAGATTCTCAATCCATTGATGTAAGTTTCACATCCGTATATACTACAGTTAGGGAGAGATTTGCAAAAATAGGCAGGATTTTTTTGCAACTGCTTGCTAGTTTAATGCAATTCTTCCTGTGCTACCACGTTACATTTCGTCTTCCCACCAACACTTCACCCCTTGTATTAGGGCATAAAAGGGCTCAATATTCTCCATATCTGGCAATCTTGGGCTCATCTGAAAGGGCACAAGATCCTCGATCAATTGATGGAAGTTTCATATCCGTATGTACTACAGTTAGGGAGAGATCTGCAAAAGAAGGCAGGATTTCTTTTGCAACTGCTTACTAGTTTAATGCAATTCTTCCTGTTTTACCACGTTACAGCTCGTCTTCCCGCCAGCACTTGACTCCTTGTTTTGGGGCATAAAAGAGCTCAATATTCTCCATATCTGGCAATCTTGGGCTCATCTGAAAGGGGACAAGATCCTCGATCCATTGATGTAAGTTTCATATCCATATTTGCTATAGTTAGAGAAAGATCTGCAAAAGAAGGCAGGAGTTCTTGTGCAACTGCTTGCTAGTATAATGCAATTCTTCCTGTGCTACCACGTCTTGCCGCCCACACTTGACTCCTTGCTTTGGGGCATAAAAGAGCTCAATATTCTCCATATCTGGCAATCTTGGTCTCATCTGAATGAGCACAAGATCCCCGGTCCATTTATGTAAGTTTCATTACCATATTTGCTATAGTTAGAGAAAGATCTGCAAAAGAAGGCAAGAGTTCCTGTGTTACTGTTTGCTAGTTTTGCGTAATTCTGCCTTTGTTTACACGTTTCAGCTCGTCTTCCCGCCTATACTTGACTCCTTGCTTTGGGGCATAAAAGAGCTCAATATTCTCCATATCTGGCAATCTTGGGCTCATCTGAAAGGGCACAAGATCCTCGATCCATTGACGTAAGTTTCATTACCATATTTACTATAGTGAGGGAGAGATCTGCAAAAGAATGCAGGAGTTCTTTTCCAAGTGCTGGCTAGTTTAATGCAATTCTTCCTGTGTTAGCACGTTACATTTCGTCTTCCCGAGCATACTTGACTCCTTGTATTGGGGTATAAAAGAGCTCCAAATTGTCCATATCTGGCAATCTTGGTCTCATCTGAAACGGCACAAGATCCTCGGTCCATTTATGTGAGTTTCATATCCATATTTGCTATAGTTAGAAAAAGATCTGCAAAAGAATGCAAGAGTTCCTGTGTTACCGCTTGCTAGTTTTGCGTAATTCTGCCTTTGTCTACACGTTTCAGTTCGCCTTTTTCCGCCCATACTTGACTCCTTGCTTTGGGGCATAAAAGAGCTCCAAATTGGCCTTATCTGGGAATCTTGGTGTCATCTGAAAGGGCACAAGATCCTCGGTCCATTTATATAAGTTTCATATCCATATTTGCTATAGTTAGAGAAAGATCTGCAAAAGAATGCTAGAGTTCCTGTGTTACTGCTTGCTAGTTGTGTGTAATTCTTTCTTTGTTTACACGTTTCAGCTCGTCTTCCCGCCTATACTTGACTCCTTGCTTTGGGGCATAAAAGAGCTCAATATTCTCCATATCTGGCAATCTTGGGCTCATCTGAAAGAGCACAAGATCATCGATCCATTGATGTAAGTTTCAAATCCATATATACTACAGTAAGGGGAAAGATGTGCAAAAGAAGGCAGGAGTTCTTTTGCAACTGCTTGCTAGTTTAATGCAATTCTTCCTGTGCTACCACGTCTTCCCGCCCATACTTGACTCCTTGCTTTGGGGAGTAAAAGAGCTCAATATTCTCCATATCTGGCAATCTTGGGCTCATCTGAAAGGGCTAAAGATCCTCGATCCATTGATGTAAGTTTCATTACCATATTTACTATAGTTAGAGAAAGATCTGCAAAAGAATGCAGGAGTTCTTTTCCAAGAGCTGGCTAGTTTAATGCAATTCTTCCTGTGTTAGCACGTTACATTTCGTCTTCCCACCAACACTTCACCCCTTGTATTAGGGCATAAAAGAGCTCAATATTCTCCATATCTGGCAATCTTGGGCTCATCTAAAAGGGCACAAGATCCTCGATCAATTGATGGAAGTTTCATATCCGTATGTACTACAGTTAGGGAGAGATCTGCAAAAGAAGGCAGGATTTCTTTTGCAACTGCTTACTAGTTTAATGCAATTCTTCCTGTTTTACAACGTTACAGCTCGTCTTCCCGCCAGCACTTGACTCCTTGTTTTGGGGCATAAAAGAGCTCAATATTCTCCATATCTGGCAATCTTGGGCTCATCTGAAAGGGGACAAGATCCTCGATGCATTGATGTAAGTTTCATATCCATATTTGCTATAGTTAGAGAAAGATCTGCAAAAGAATGCAAGAGTTCCTGTGTTACTGCTTGCTAGTTTTGCGTAATTCTGCCTTTGTCTACACGTTTCAGTTCGCCTTTTTCCGCCCATACTTGACTCCTTGCTTTGGGGCATAAAAGAGCTCAAAATTGGCCTTATCTGGGAATCTTCGTGTCATCTGAAAGGGCACAAGATCATCGGTCCATTTATATAAGTTTCATATCCATATTTGCTATAGTTAGAGAAAGATATGCAAAAGAATGCAATAGTTCCTGTGTTTCTGCTTGCTAGTTGTGTGTAATTCTTTCTTTGTTTACTCGTTTCAGCTAGTCTTCCCGCCTACACTTGACTCCATGCTTTGGGGCATAAAAGAGCTCAATATTCTCCATATCTGGCAATCTTGGGCTCATCTGAAAGAGCACAAGATCATCGATCCATTGATGTAAGTTTCAAATCCATATATACTACAGTAAGGGGAAAGATGTGCAAAAGAAGGCAGGAGTTCTTTTGCAACTGCTTGCTAGTTTAATGCAATTCTTCCTGTGCTACCACGTCTTCCCGCCCATACTTGACTCCTTGCTTTGGGGAGTAAAAGAGCTCAATATTCTCCATATCTGGCAATCTTGGGCTCATCTGAAAGGGCTAAAGATCCTCGATCCATTGATGTAAGTTCTATTACCATATTTACTATAGTTAGAGAAAGATCTGCAAAAGAATGCAATGCAGGAGTTCTTTTCCAAGAGCTGGCTAGTTTAATGCAATTCTTCCTGTGTTAGCACGTTACATTTCGTCTTCCCACCAACACTTCACCCCTTGTATTAGGGCATAAAAGAGCTCAATATTCTCCATATCTGGCAATCTTGGGCTCATCTAAAAGGGCACAAGATCCTCGATCAATTGATGGAAGTTTCATATCCGTATGTACTACAGTTAGGGAGAGATCTGCAAAAGAAGGCAGGATTTCTTTTGCAACTGCTTACTAGTTTAATGCAATTCTTCCTGTTTTACAACGTTACAGCTCGTCTTCCCGCCAGCACTTGACTCCTTGCTTTGGGGCATAAAAGAGCTCAATATTCTCCATATCTGGCAATCTTGGGCTCATCTGAAAGGGCACAAGATCCTCGATCCATTGATGTAAGTTTCATATCCATATTTACTACAGTTAGGGAGAGACCTGCAAAAGAAGGCAGGAGTTCTTTTGAAACTGCTTGCTAGTTTAGTGCAATTCTTCCTGTGCTACCACGTCTTGCCGCCCACACTTGACTCCTTGCTTTGGGGCATAAAAGAGCTCAATATTCTCCATATCTGGCAATCTTGGTCTCATCTGAATGAGCACAAGATCCCCGGTCCATTTATGTAAGTTTCATTACCATATTTGCTATAGTTAGAGAAAGATCTGCAAAAGAAGGCAAGAGTTCCTGTGTTACTGCTTGCTAGTTTTGCGTAATTCTGCCTTTGTTTACACGTTTCAGCTCGTCTTCCCGCCTATACTTGACTCCTTGCTTTGGGGCATAAAAGAGCTCAATATTCTCCATATCTGGCAATCTTGGGCTCATCTGAAAGGGCACAAGATCCTCGGTCCATTTATGTAAGTTTCATATCCATATTTACTATAGTTACGGAGAGATCTGCAAAAGAATGCAGGAGTTCTTTTCCAAGTGCTGGCTAGTTTAATGCAATTCTTCCTGTGTTAGCACGTTACATTTCGTCTTCCCGAGCATACTTGACTCCTTGTATTGGGGTATAAAAGAGCTCCAAATTGTCCATATCTGGCAATCTTGGTCTCATCTGAAAGGGCACAAGATCCTCGGTCCATTTATGTGAGTTTCATATCCATATTTGCTATAGTTAGAGAAAGATCTGCAAAAGAATGCAAGAGTTCCTGTGTTACTGCCCATATCTGGCAATCTTGGTCTCATCTGAAAGGGCACAAGATCCTCGGTCAATTTATGTGAGTTTCATATCCCATATTTGCTATAGTTAGAAAAAGATCTGCAAAAGAATGCAAGAGTTCCTGTGTTTACTGCTTGCTAGTTTTTGCGTAATTCTGCCTTTGTCGACACGTTTCAGTTCGCCTTTTTCCGCACATACTGGACTCCTTGCTTTGGGGCATAAAATAGCTCAGTATTCTCCATATCTGGCAATCTTGGGCTCATCTGAAAGGGCACAAGATCCTCGATCCATTGACGTAAGTTTCATTACCATATTTACTATAGTGAGGGAGAGATCTGCAAAAGAATGCAGGAGTTCTTTTCCAAGTACTGGCTAGTTTAATGCAATTCTTCCTGTGTTAGCACGTTACATTTCGTCTTCCCGAGCATACTTGACTCCTTGTATTGGGGTATAAAAGAGCTCCAAATTGTCCATATCTGGCAATCTTGGTCTCATCTGAAAGGGCACAAGATCCTCGGTCCATTTATGTGAGTTTCATATCCATATTTGCTATAGTTAAAAAAAGATCTGCAAAAGAATGCAAGAGTTCCTGTGTTACTGCTTGCTAGTTTTGCGTAATTCTGCCTTTGTCTACACGTTTCAGTTCGCCTTTTTCCGCCCATACTTGACTCCTTGCTTTGGGGCATAAAAGAGCTCCAAATTGGCCTTATCTGGGAATCTTGGTGTCATCTGAAAGGGCACAAGATCCTCGGTCCATTTATATAAGTTTCATATCCATATTTGCTATAGTTAGAGAAAGATCTGCAAAAGAATGCTAGAGTTCCTGTGTTACTGCTTGCTAGTTGTGTGTAATTCTTTCTTTGTTTACACGTTTCAGCTAGTCTTCCCGCCTACACTTGACTCCATGCTTTGGGGCATAAAAGAGCTCAATATTCTCCATATCTGGCAATCTTGGGCTCATCTGAAAGAGCACAAGATCATCGATCCATTGATGTAAGTTTCAAATCCATATATACTACAGTAAGGGGAATGATGTGCAAAAGAAGGCAGGAGTTCATTTGCAACTGCTTGCTAGTTTAATACAATTCTTCCTGTGCTACCACGTCTTCCCGCCCATACTTGACTCCTTGCTTTGGGGAGTAAAAGAGCTCAATATTCTCCATATCTGGCAATCTTGGGCTCATCTGAAAGGGCTAAAGATCCTCGATCCATTGATGTAAGTTCTATTACCCTATTTACTATAGTTAGAGAAAGATTTGCAAAAGAATGCAATGCAGGAGTTCTTTTCCAAGAGCTGGCTAGTTTAATGCAATTCTTCCTGTGTTAGCACGTTACATTTCGTCTTCCCACCAACACTTCACCCCTTGTATTAGGGCATAAAAGAGCTCAATATTCTCCATATCTGGCAATCTTGGGCTCATCTAAAAGGGCACAAGATCCTCGATCAATTGATGGAAGTTTCATATCCGTATGTACTACAGTTAGGGAGAGATCTGCAAAAGAAGGCAGGATTTCTTTTGCAACTGCTTACTAGTTTAATGCAATTCTTCCTGTTTTACAACGTTACAGCTCGTCTTCCCGCCAGCACTTGACTCCTTGTTTTGGGGCATAAAAGAGCTCAATATTCTCCATATCTGGCAATCTTGGGCTCATCTGAAAGGGCACAAGATCCTCGATCAATTGATGTAAGTTTCATATCCATATTTGCTATAGTTAGAGAAAGATCTGCAAAAGAATGCAAGAGTTCCTGTGTTACTGCTTGCTAGTTTTGCGTAATTCTGCCTTTGTCTACACGTTTCAGTTCGCCTTTTTCCGCCCATACTTGACTCCTTGCTTTGGGGCATAAAAGAGCTCAAAATTGGCCTTATCTGGGAATCTTCGTGTCATCTGAAAGGGCACAAGATCCTCGGTCCATTTATATAAGTTTCATATCCATATTTGCTATAGTTAGAGAAAGATATGCAAAAGAATGCTAGAGTTCCTGTGTTACTGCTTGCTAGTTGTGTGTAATTCTTTCTTTGTTACACGTTTCAGTTCGCCTTTTTCCGCCCACACTTGACTCCTTGCTTTGGGGCATAAAAGAGCTCAATATTCTCCATATTTGGCAATCATGGGCTCATCTGAAAGAGCACAAGATCATCAATCCATTGATGTAAGTTTCAAATCCATATATACTACAGTAAGGGGAACGATGTGCAAAAGAAGGCAGGAGTTCTTTTGCAACTGCTTGCTAGTTTAATGCAATTCTTCCTGTGCCACCACGTCTTCCCGCCCACACTTGACTCCTTGCGTTGGGGCGTAAAAGAGGTCAATATTCTCCATAGCTGGCAATCTTGGGCTCATCTGAAAGGGCACAAGATCCTCGATCAATTGATGTAAGTTTCATATCCATATTTACTACAGTTAGGGAGAGATCTGCAAAAGAATGCAGGAGTTCTTTTCCAACTGCTGGCTAGTTTAATGCAATTCTTCCTGTGTTAGCACGTTACATTTCGTCTTCCCGCCCATACTTGACTCCTTGCTTTGGGGCATAAAAGATCTCAATATTCTCCATATCTGGCAATCTTGGGCTCATCTGAAAGGGCACAAGATCCTCGATCCATTTATGTAAGTTTCATATCCATATTTACTACAGTTAGGGAGAGACCTGCAAAAGAAGGCAGAAGTCCTTTTGCAACTGCTTGCTAGTTTAAGGCAATTCGTCCTGTGTTAGCACGTACATGCCGTCTTTCTGCCAACACTTGACTCCTTGCTTTCTGGCATAAAAGAGCTCAATATTCTCCATATCTGGCAATCTTGGGCTCATCTGAAAGGGCAAAAGATCCTCAATCCATTGATGTAAATTTCATTACCATATTTGCTATAGTTAGAGAAGGATCTGCAAAAGAATGCAAGAGGTCTCATCTGAATGAGCACAAGATCCCCGGTCCATTTATGTAAGTTTCATTACCATATTTGCTATAGTTAGAGAAAGATCTGCAAAAGAATGCAAGAGTTCCTGTGTTACTGCTTGCTAGTTTTGCGTAATTCTGCCTTTGTTTACACGTTTCAGCTCGTCTTCCCGCCCATACTTGACTCCTTGCTTTAAGGCATAAAAGAGCTCAATATTCTCCATATCTGGCAATCTTGGGCTCATCTGAAAGGGCACAAGATCCTCGATCCATTGACGTAAGTTTCATTACCATATTTACTACAGTTAGGGAGAGATCTGCAAAAGAATGCAGGAGTTCTTTTCCAACTGCTGGCTAGTTTAATGCAATTCTTCCTGTGTTAGCACGTTACATTTCGTCTTCCCGCGCATACTTGACTCCTTGTATTGGGGCATAAAAGAGCTCCAAATTGTCCATATCTGGCAATCTTGGTCTCATCTGAAAGGGCACAAGATCCTCGGTCCATTTATGTGAGTTTCATATCCATATTTGCTATAGTTAGAGAAAGATCTGCAAAAGAATGCAAGAGTTCCTGTGTTACTGCTTGCTAGTTTTGCGTAATTCTGCCTTTGTCGACACGTTTCAGTTCGCCTTTTTCCGCACATACTGGACTCCTTGCTTTGGGGCATAAAATAGCTCAGTATTCTCCATATCTGGCAATCTTGGGCTCATCTGAAAGGGCACAAGATCCTCGATCCATTGACGTAAGTTTCATTACCATATTTACTATAGTGAGGGAGAGATCTGCAAAAGAATGCAGGAGTTCTTTTCCAAGTACTGGCTAGTTTAATGCAATTCTTCCTGTGTTAGCACGTTACATTTCGTCTTCCCGAGCATACTTGACTCCTTGTATTGGGGTATAAAAGAGCTCCAAATTGTCCATATCTGGCAATCTTGGTCTCATCTGAAAGGGCACAAGATCCTCGGTCCATTTATGTGAGTTTCATATCCATATTTGCTATAGTTAGAGAAAGATCTGCAAAAGAATGCAAGAGTTCCTGTGTTACTGCTTGCTAGTTTTGCGTAATTCTGCCTTTGTCTACACGTTTCAGTTCGCCTTTTTCCGCCCATACTTGACTCCTTGCTTCGGGGCAGAAAAGAGCTCAAAATTGGCCTTATTTGGCAATCTTGGTCTCATCTGAAAGGGCACAAGATCCTCGGTCCATTTATATAAGTTTCATATCCATATTTGCTATAGTTAGAGAAAGATCTGCAAAAGAATGCAAGAGTTCCTGTGTTACTGCTTGCTAGTTGTGTGTAATTCTTTCTTTGTTTACACGTTTCAGCTCGTCTTCCCGCCTATACTTGACTCCTTGCTTTGGGGCATAAAAGAGCTCAATATTCTCCATATCTGGCAATCTTGGGCTCATCTGAAAGAGCACAAGATCATCGATCCATTGATGTAAGTTTCAAATCCATATATACTACAGTAAGGGGAAAGATGTGCAAAAGAAGGCAGGAGTTCTTTTCCAACTGCTGGCTAGTTTAATGCAATTCTTCCTGTGCTACCACGTCTTCCCGCCCATACTTGACTCCTTGCTTTGGGGAGTAAAAGAGCTCAATATTCTCCATATCTGGCAATCTTGGTCTCATCTGAAAGGGCACAAGATCATCGATCCATTGATGTAAGTTTCATATCCATAATTGCTATAGTTAGAGAAAGATCTGCAAAAGAATGCAATGC